>NW_003852419.1:20181262-20184519 GCF_000181295.1 Otolemur garnettii
TCCGCCACAACGCCTGGCTATTTTTTGGTTGCAGCCATCATTGTTTTGGCGGGCCCGGGCTGGATTCAAACCCGGCACCTTAGGTGTATGTGGCTGGCGCCTTAGCCACTTGAGCCATAGGCGCCAAGCCTATATTACATCTTAATATCTTTAGAAGGGAGTGAGAAGGGGACATAGTGAGAACACTCAAATGTTAATTACTTTTGTCCCTTTACAGGCAGTCATCTACATATATTATTTGTATTTTCTATACCTGGAATTTCTTTTGTATGTTGAAAGTCTACTTATCTTTGAAGCTATCTGTTCAGCTGGACAGCTTGTCTAGCAGTGATTTCTGTTACTGTCATGCTGTTTTTTTGGTACTGCTTTTGGGGAGTATATTACCTGTGATATCGTACTATGTACACTTTTTTCTTTTCTACTCACTTAAGCAAGATTCATGCCATTTTTTTCAGTGACCCTCAGAGCCTGGCTATTCAAAGTGTAGTCTCCAAGCTAGCAGCTTATCAACAGAGAGCTTGTTAGAAATGCAGAATCATGGTCCCTACCCTAGACCTACTGAATCAGAATCAATACTTCAACAAGATTCTCAGATTTATCCTCATTTATTTGTATGATCATTAAAATTTAGCTTTGCTATTATAATCACATTATGGTGGTGTTTTACATTACATCAGCCAAGAACAGTCTTATAACACATCAACTAGAAATGCTTAAGATTTTCTTATTTATTTGCTGAAAGTTCTTGCAAGCTATGACATTGTTTTTCTGTTTTACTTTGAATACTTTGGGTATCTTGAATACCATTACCTTCTGTATTACTTGTATTAGCCATCAAAGATCCAGCACAGATGCCTTTTTCAACTTCATTCCTTCTGTCAGTTCCTTGTCTGTAGAGTATGGGTATTTTAATTGGAAAGAAGATAAAAAATGAAAATTTTAAGGAATAAATTACAAATTTTAAGAGTATTGAAGTTTCAAATTTCTGAGTTGTTAAAAAATATAATTTAAATAAATTTCCCTGGACCCTTTCAAAAATATAGTAGTCATTTAAATACAACGAAAAAATGATGCATTTTACATATATAGCTTTTTTACTTTTCTTTCTTCTTCTTTTTTTTTTTTTCCCAGAGACAGGGTCTTACCCTGTCACCAAGGCTGGAGTACAGACATATAAGGATTGCTCGGTGCAGTTTCAAACTCTTGACCACAAGCATTCCTCCTTCCTCAGCTTCCACTTCAGCTTCCCAAATGGCTGGGACTACAGGCATGAGCTACCATGCCTGGCTAATTAAAAAAAAAAAAATCTATAGAGAGAGTATCTCACCATGTTGCCCCAGGCTGGCCTTGAACTATATACAGTTTTTAGAAGACAGAATCATGGAAACCAAATGGTGATGTGCTGAACTCCTGGTTATTACAAAAATAAAATGAATGATAACATTTTTATGTTGAATAAATAGTATTTTCCTAATTTAAAAAGTAATCCACTATTGGTGTAGGAAAACCCCCAAAACATAGAAAAAGAATACTAACACAATCCAAGAAGAGTTCTTCTTTGAATATTTAGCTACTGTACTTATTATTTATGCATCTTAAAAAAATAAAGCTGAGACAATAATGCCTTATAAAATTTCATGTCATCTTTCACTTACTATATACATGTTATATGTGTTTTATAGTGTTTACTGTTAAAATTATTATATATTTAAATTGACTTTCTTCAGATGTAGAGTTCTATGAATTTTAATAGATATTTAGATTTATGTTGTTATCACCACAATCAAAATACAGAACAGTTTCATCATGCCAAAAAACTCCTTTTATATATATTTTTTAATAGTCATGCCATCCCTTATTCACAACCACTGGCAACCACTGAAATCTCCATAACTATAATTTTGACTTCAAATCATACAGTTTAGAAATCTGTGACTAAGTTTTGTCTCTAATATAATGCCCTTAATATTCATCTCAAGTTGTTATGTGTATCAATAGGTGGTTACTTTTTATTGTTGGGCAGCATTCCATTTTACACATGTACTAGCTTATTTATTCACCTGTTGAAAGAAATTTCTCAGTTTATTTTTTTTTTGCAGTTTTTGGCCAGGGCTGGGTTTGAACCTGCTCCCTCTGGCATAGGGGGCCAGCGCCCTACTCCTTTGAGCCACAGGCACCTCCCTAGATTTCTCAGTTTTTGAAAATTGTGACTAAAACTGCTATAAACATTGATACACAGGATCAATATGCCCTAAATTGCAGGGCATATCTATAAACATATACATTTGAAAATTACAGTATCAGTAAAAGTGATACAGTTTACAGGTGAAATGAAACTATCTGGAATTGGCCTACTATAAGTTTCTGAACCTGGACTGATACAATATATTTATATATGTTATATATAAAAAAGTTTTGTTTACATCAAGTGGAATTGGAAATCCATGCTTTTACTTTTAAAATCTAAGGAGGGCAGAAATCCAGACTAAAAAGATATTTTCTCTGCTCTATGTTGAGTCCAACAGCTTCATTCATGAACCACTTGTTAAAAGTCTCAAATAATCAACAAAACGAGAAAACCCATCCATACTACCAGTTGCTGGACATTTCTTAAGCAAAGGGGTAGAGTAAAAGTAGTTACTTTCTCCGCTAATGCCCCAGGGGATCCAGCCTACTTTTATTAGAAGACTGCAACTCTTTATATAAATGCAGTACTATTTTAATCTGTATTTAACATACATGGATATACTCATTTCTTTGTGTGTGTGTGTGTATGTATGTGTGTAATGTGATGCTACGTCAGGCCAGACAACTTGTTATTATGCCACTAACAAACTAATCTTAATTGGACCCTTAATTTCTGCACACACACAAATAAATTATTTTAGCATGCTATATATCACAAGCTCTAGGGCAACAGGATGGCAGTGTGATGATGAGACAGGGCTAATGCTCTTCTCTAAACAAAAGAAAATTTCTAGAATTTCACATTATTTTTCTTAAAAATATATTTTTCCCTAGTACTAAAATATATTTATTAAGATACAACTAGAAGCCAGTAAGCTTAGAAATACAGTTTGCATGAAAACACACCCTCTATAGGCAGGGTTTATTACCTCTTCACTGGCTAAAAACATGAAGTTTTAGTTTTTATGGACATTTTTCTTCCCCTTTTAGATTTTGCTGAGAAATTAAAAGAGAATTTACAGAAAGGTACAGAAAATTCTCTTAGATGTTTGATGGAAAACAAGGGAAAT
>NW_003852419.1:20184539-20193506 GCF_000181295.1 Otolemur garnettii
GATATAGTACATAGTGGTAAAGTCTTGCCTTTAGAGTATCCATCATCTAAATAATGTACATTATACACATTAAGTAATTTCTCATCATCCTCTCTCCACACATCTGAGTGTCCACTGTACATTAATCTACACTGTACGTCCAGATTATTTAGCTCTCACTTATAAGTGAGAACATGCAGTATTTGACTTTCTGCAGACTATTTATTTTCTTATTGTTGAACTTTGAAAGTTTTTTTTTTTTTTTTAGACAGAGATTTGCTCTGTTACCTGGACTACAGGGAAGCAGTGTTACGATAGCTCACTGCAACCTCAAACTGCTGGGCTCCAGTGATCCTCCTACTCAGCCTTCCAAGAAGCTAGGATTATAGGTACATGTCACTGTGTTAGCTAAGTTTTGTATTTTTTGTAGAGACTGAGTGTTGCTATGTTGCTCAGGCTAGTCTTGAACTCCTAGCCTCAAGGAATCCTACCACCTCAGCCTCCCAAACTGCTAGAATTACAGATGTAAGCCACCATGCTCAGCTGCTAAGTTTTTTTAAAAACATGAATGGGTATTAGTTTTTGCCAAATGTCCTTTTGTACCAGTTGATTTGATCTATCGATATTTCTTCTTTGGACTGTTAAGTAGTAGATTACATTAATTTATGAATTTTGAATGACCTTTGCATTCCCAAGATTAACCCCACTTGGTTGTGGTATATTATTCTTGTTATCTATTATTAAATCCAATTTCTTAATCTTTTCTTGAGGACTTTTGCTTCAGTAGTTATGAGAGATACTGGTATACAGTTTTCTTTTTTGTACTGTCTGTTTTTGGGTAATGGTAACCTCAGAAAATGAGCTGAGATGTGTTGCTTCATCTTACATTTTCTGGAGGAAATGTGCACAGTCGATGGTATTTTTTCCCTTATTTTCAATTTTCCCAGTGAAACCACTGGGATGTGGAGATACCTTTTTCAGAGTTCTTTTTTAAACCATAAATTTAATTTGATGTGGAAACATGCCCACTTAATATGGCTTCAGTGACTTCACTGAGGAAAGTTTTCCTCCTTGTCTGCTGTATGTTTCAACTTTTCCTTTCCTATCTGCTTTTCCTTACCTCTTTGGATGTTGCTAATTGTGGTCTTTATAACATCAAAATGTTTTGCTGTCTTTCTTTGGCTGCTGCATTCCAGAAAATGTAGAAGATCAACCTCTTCCTTCAAGGGCAGTTTATTGACTTCTTTCCTTTGGGCCATCATGTCTCAATTAACTATAAAAATTTTCAGTAACTGTAGGCTATATCTACAATTTAGACCAGTCCTTCATGTTGAAAAAAGTCTTCCACAACATGTGATAAACAATGGATGATAGGCCTAATCCTAATCCATGTGCTAATAATAAAACATGAAAAAAAGAACTAAGAATAAATAATACAACTGAGGGGCAAAGCCCACACCTTCTACCCTTTGGTGTAGCGTGGACTCAGCTGGTTAAGTTATAAAGAGTGAATTAATTTTATGTGTCATAGTCCAAGTGTTCAAGATATACCTTACAGAGGCAATTGATACATAGATGTCAGGCTTCCCTTAAGTAAATGTGGTACGTGTTTGGTCTATGAAAAGTAGGTTAACTTAATAATGTAGTAAATGTAGGGAGGTGGTCAACTATGAAGATCCTACTGTATTTGGTTATTTTCTGTTACTTATACCTGATTTAATTCCATTATAGTCAAAGAACCACCTTTTATGTTCTTTTAAATTTTAGGTTTGTTTTATGACCCAGGATATGCTCTGTCTTGGCGAATATTCATGCATACTGCAAAAGAATGTGTATTCTACTGTTGTTGGGTGGACTGATTTTTCTATCTACTAGCTCATTCAGCTGTTGAGAGAGGAGTGATACAGTCTCCAACTGTGAGCATGGATTTGTCTATTCCTTTGTGACTTCTATCATTTTTTGTTTCAGGTATTATGACATTCTGTTGTCAGATGCATGCACAGTTAGGATGGTTATACCTTCTTGATAAATTGATTCTTTTATCATCATGTAATGCCTTTCTTTATCTTTGGTAATTTTCTTTGTTCTGAAGTCTACTTTGGTATTGCTATAATACAGTCATTTCAGCTTTCTTTTGATTAGAGTTTTTAAAATATGTATATATTTTTTCATCTTTTAACTTTTGGCCTAGGTATCATTATGTTTGAAGTGAGTTCCTTGTTGGACAGCATGTAGTTGGATCATGAAATCTCTTCTGATAGTCTATTTCAATTAATTGGTATGTTTAGACCTTTTATATATAGCTATTGATATGTTGGGTTGGAATTTATTTTATTAGTTTTCTTTTCACTCCATTTTTTTCATTCTTTTGTTTCCTCCTTTTGCTGTCTTCTTTTGGGTTATAGAATTTTTTCTAGTATTTTAATTTATCTGTTGTGTTTTTTATTATGTAGTTTTTTAAAATGGTTGACCTAGGGGTTACAGTATACATACCTAACTTTCACAGTCTACTTAGAATTAATATTTTATCACTTCCAGTGGAATGTAGAATCTTTTCCATCATTTCTGTCCCTTTATCCTTTGTACTTTTTGTTATAGTACTTTTAATACAGTAGAACCTCTATAGTTGACCACCTCTATATTTTGACCACCTCCTTATGTTGACCTAATTTTTATAGACCAGACACGCCCTACATGTCCTCAGTGGAAGTTCCTTACGTTGACCACCTCCATATGTTGACCAGTTTGTTACAGTCATTTTGGTGGTCAACTTGCAGAGGTTCTATATATGTATTAAATTTACATACCTTGGAAAACCCTATCAGATAACGTTATTCATTTTTGCATTCAATCTCCACATATAAAGAACTCAAGAGTAAAAAAATTCTATTACATATATATGTGTGTATATAATATATACATATATGTATATATATATATATTTTTTTTTAGTTAGAGGTAGAGTCTCTGTTATCCAGGCTGGCATAATCATAGCTCACTGCAGCCTTAAACTCCTGCCTCATGGAATCCTCCTGCCTCATGCTCCTCAGTAGCTAAACTACAGGTGCATGCCACTGTGCCTAGCTTGTTTCAAGAGTCTTAATGACTTCTTAAAGTTTTGTCAGATAATTTCAACATTTCTCAAACAATTCTACCGCCTCAGTCTCCCATGCTCATCTTGGTATTGTCTTTTGATTATCTTTTCTCATGCAATTGGAGATTTTCCTATTTCTTTATATGCCAAGTAATTTTAGGTATCTTGGATATTCTGAATATTAAGACTTGATCTTTTTGAAATCCTGTGATGAATGTTGATGTTTTTGTTTTAGCAGGCAATTCACTTATTAGGTTGAGGCTTCAAGTTACAATACACCTCTGTGAACTGTGGCTCTGGTTCTAGTATCGGTTCAGTTTTCAAAGTCTTTGCAGAGCTGTTTGTAGTGTTATTTGGTGCTATTTGCATTGCTGTCAGTGTGTGCAACGTTCGGTGGCCTATATGTGACCTGGCTGATGGTTTATCTGTTAATGGTCTCAGAGTCTTCTATATGCTATGGTTAGGATTAGCTACACACATATATAGCTTGGGTTATAAACACACATATATAGCTTGGAATTTATAAACAACTTTATGGGATTTCTTTCTCGAGCTCTTTCTAGTCTCTAAACTCCTATGATTCTTTCTGGATTTAGGAAGCTGTGGCTTACTACCTTGTACCTCTGTGGCTACATGTGCCTCCAGGCCTAAGTGGTGATGAACTGAAGGAAAAACACTAGTAAACTAACAAGTTCAGAGTCACTTCAAATCCTGGTCTTTTTCCTCAATTCATCTGCCATTTTTTCTTTTCAGAGTCCTCAAATAGGTGTTCCAATGCGTGCATTCAATGAAAAGACAAGGAAAAGCATGCTTTTTCCAGCTTACCTCGAGCCAGAACCTGATAATCATGATTTTTTTTTTTTTTTTAGACAGAGCCTCAAGCTGTCCCCCTGGGTAGAGTGCTATGGCATTACAGCTCACAGCAACCTCCAACTCCTGGGCTCAAGCGAGTCTCCTGCCTCCGCCTCCCAAGTAGCTGGGACCACAGGCGCCCGCCACAACGCCCGGCTATTTTTTGGTTGCAGCCATCATTGTTGTTTGGTGGGTCCGGGCTGGGGATTCGAACCTGCCACCTTAGGTGTACGTGGCTGGCGCCTTAGCCGGTTGAGCTATAGGCACCGAGCTGATAATCATGATTTTAAGTGAGTATATAGTGTCCATTATTTGGATATACTGTAATTTAGATAGTAATTTCCAAAATAGATATTTAGGTTCACTTTTATGATAACAATGTAATAAAAAATTTATGTATATATATGTGTATGTGTGTGTATACAGTAGACCCTCAGTAATTTGACCACCCAAGGGACTGAAACTGATCAACATTTGGAGGTGGGGAACATAAGGAACTAGGCCAACTGTACTGATACACACATGTGGTGCATGTGGTCAGTGCTGGACAGTGGTCTACTATTGAGGATCTACTGTATGTGAGGTCTGACAATTAAGTTCATAAACTCATTCTGGAAAAAATTCTACATACCTCTTTGCTGAATATCACTATGGTCATCTTCAAAGTACTCTTCTCGGGAAGCTATGCACCAGTGCCAGGGCCTAGTCCTTCAAAACAATTTTGGAACTCTTTTTTGGAATGGCCACCAGAGCTATTGTCAATTACATAACCTTGCTGTCATGAATGCCATCAAGATGTTTTCAATATTTCCTTTATCTTCAGATAATGAAAAAGTCATTGGGGCAAGATCAGGTTGACTAAGGAGGGTCAACTGTAACAAATACAGTTATTTGTTTACTGGGTAAAAACTTCTTTATAGACAGTGTCCTATGAGCTGGTACATCATAATGCAAGAACCATGAGTTGTTGGCCAAGATTTTCGGTTGTGATTTTCCTGTTTCTCTATTAGTCAGCCTATGATTTCAACTCACAATTTGGCAAATTTTTGCAATGTTTTTGTCACTAGTGTATATTACTGGCCACCCTGATCTCTCTTCATCAGTGATACTTTCTCTGCCCTCAGAAAAATGTTTAATCCATTTGTACACTGCTGTTTTCTTCATGGCCTTACCCAATAAACTTGCACTAACATGTCCTGATTTCACTTCTATTCCTGCCAAATTTAACAAGAAATTCAATTTTTGTTTGTTGCTCTAATTCAAACTCCAACATTCTGACAATGGCACATAAAAACATGCAACAACAATAACGAATGACACTCAGCAAGGTACCACAAGACACAGTATGCCAAGGTCATGAAACCTTACTGAGTTGTTTGTACAGTGCTGCCAATGTAAGTGTCAAGTTTGTCAACTTAGTTGTCAAACCTTAAATATATATGTGTGTCTGTGTCTCTCTGTGTGTGTACATATCTGTGCATAACAAATATGAAACTTTAAGGTCTGGAATTTTTAGGCTTTTAATACATGCTACTAAAATTACTTTATGAAAATTTATACTTATTTACAAAACTTGACTATCGTAAAGAATACTGACTACAATAAGATTGAAACACATTTAATGTCATATAAAAATCCATGTGAGCTTCCCCTACCCTACCCCACCCATAAATAGTGGTTACTACTGGAGGTTGATGGGTCACTTTTTCCTCTGAAAACTAATAAATCTGAGGAAATTAACAAGCATTTTCTTTTTAAGGTAATTGAATAGTTGATAAGGAAACCTTTTTTCTATATAGAAGAATTCTAGCTTATAAATGTAGAAGGAATAACAGAATTAGAAAATCATCATTTCATAACCTCTAATAAAATAATAATGTAGGCAACCAATAAATTCCATACCATTAGGTAAAATGTTGGTGAGGAACTTTATAGAGGAGAATTCCCCATCAATCTTTGCCTCATAAAAGATTAATACAAGTCTAAGCACTGTTTACTATGCATTATTTGGTACGAAAGCAACAACTTCCCCAAATTTACTTTAAGAACAATTATAAGAAAAGCAAGAAGGTAAGAATTTATTAATATAGAGGATTTTCAGATAATATGTGTTTTTCTTGTTCCAAATATGAAGGTTATTTCTGGGAAGAGGCAAACTAAGTTTGGTGTACTTTGAACCATAGTTAATGGATAGGTCTGTAAGAAACAGTATTACATGGTAGTATCTGACTCCATTTAGAGGCTTGTTTCCTTAGGATCTGCTCTATCTGCAAAAGGCTATTCAGCACTCTTATCCAGCTCTGTTTTAGTTGTGCCTGAAACAGCAAACCTAAAAGCATCTATCTACAAATTATTTAGGTATAATTTTTATGTATATATAAATGGCACCATGTTTCTTAGGTTGTTTAATTCTTCCCCTGGAAGTTTTAATTTCTTAACTTTTCATCTCGCTTTCTTGACACAGAAAAGCTTAGGAAACTGTTCAAAGAAGATAGCAGATAAAAATTAGACCCAAAGAAATAACAGTAAAAGCGGATAGAGATTTCTGCCTGCTGCACAATGGCAAGAGTTTCATGATTTTGAAACTACACATTTCAGTATTTTAACAAAGTTTCAGGAAGGCCATATCTGAGGACAACTGCTTTCAGAAAGGAAAAAAAAAATTCCCCTTAAAGCGAATCCATTTAAAATGGGGTTGAAAAGCACAGTAAAGGCTCGGCGCCTATAGCTCAACCGGCTATAAAAGAAAAGAAAAGCACAGTAAATAATGACGATATAATCTGCCTAAATATTAAAGGGTAAAAACACATAGGTAAGCTTATTTTATCTTAATAAAATATATAATTTTGACTCTACACAAATTCTTAGAAGGGACAAAGAATAAATCAATTTGATTTGGAGGGAATAGTTCTAGTTTTTTTGACTGAATTGTTTAATAGTAAAACATGGCATCTTTAACTTTCACAGCATATTAGGAAAAGGACCATATTTTCAAAACATATTAAAGGACTTGATCATTTTCCCTGAGAGTTTCTATTAATGTTTTGATGATAAACTCATTTATAGTTCTTTTTGTTATCTTGTTGAACTTCTCTTCTTCATTGAATGAATTTAAGTTCCATTTCCTCATTTATCAATGGTTTTACAGGAGTTCTGAACATATCTTTAACATCCTTTTCATCAACTTCATGAAATGCTCTTTTAAAAGAATTTTTAGTTTTGAAATGTGCTTATATTGCTGTGCTGGGTGTTTAAGTAGCTGATAATCATTAAAAATATTGATAAACTGGGGGGCGGAGCCAAGATGGTGGACTGCAGCCAGCTTTTTACAGAAGCTCCCATCCAGAAGGAGGCTGAAAGGGCAGAAGCTTAGCAAATTAGCTGATGGTTTGGAGCAGAGACAAGAGAGAAGATTGAAGAGCGCACTTCAACCTTCCTGAGGTGAGCTGCGACCCCAAAAATACAACCAAAAGGTACAAAATCCACCACCAAGCGGACGGGAGTCCCCTCCCCCACAACAAGGGCTCGCAGTTTACTCCGAGCAGAGTTCAAACTTCCTCCCACTCTATTCCACGGGAGAGACCCCCTAAGAACTGGACCTCCTACCCCTGCTGGCGTGCCACGGCACCCTCCGGCCAGACATAAAACTGTAAAACTGTATAAATCTGTATATATTCCCCACCTGCAACATTGAACTCCGAGGAGTCCCCACCTACCCACTCCAAGATCTGGAGGTTTATTACCTATGGAGTCCTGATTCTTGGGCATCTCCTTGAGAGAAGTGGAGGGGGAAAGGGCTGGTGCTGTTCTGTGCTAACTGTGGTGCGGGTGTTAGGAGAGGAGAGTCAGCTGGGGGACGCCAGAAATAGTGGCATCCTGAGTGGCACGCCATTCTAGCCCCAGTCCTTTGGGCAAGCAAAGGTTTCAGACAGCAGCCACAGGCAGGGCGCACTTAACTTTCTTGGGTGGAGCGCCAACCCTCAGGGGGCTAATGTGGCTGAGACAAAGGCAGTGGGTGGGCAGAGGCTAGAACTGACACCTGAGTGTAAAGCTGAATGCAACCTCTGATTTACAAAGAAATCTAGCTGGACAGAAGCCTAATTTAAACACACAAGGCCGCCCTGCTGAACTCAGATTTCTGGCTGATTTTACCAGGTAAATCCTGGGAGCAGTGGCCTACTGGACTGAATAGGGCCACAGACCTAGGGGATTACGAGTGACTGGGTGCAAGGTGGGGAAGGAGGTATTAACCTTCCCAAACTAACCCATTTGCCAGGTGGGTCCCTTTGCCCTCGCCGAGCACTGGAGCAAGTTATATCTGAACTGCAAGCAGACCCCTCTTATCTAGCTCCCAGAGACATCTGAACTCTTCCACTTGAAATGGGTGCTGACTGGGACAACTGATTTGGACCCTTCAAACCTGGTAGACCACCCAAGGACTATTCAAAGGGGCACCCCGGGTGTATGGTTGAGGGAAGGTTTGAACTATATAAAACTGTATATATTCCCCACCTGCAACATTGAACTCTGAGGAGTCCCCACCTACTCACTCCAAGGTTTGGAGAGAAATCTAGCCAGACAGAAGCCTAATTTAAACACGCAAGGCCCCCCTGCCGAACTCAGATTTCTGGCTGATTTTGCCAGGTAAACCCCGGGAGCAGTGGCCTACTGGAGTGAATAGGGTCTCGGACCTGGGGGACCACGAGTGACTGGGTGTAAGGTGGGGAAGGAGGTATTAACTTTCCCAGACTAACCCAGTTGCTGAGTGGGTCCCTTTGCCCTCACGGAGCCGGGTGGGCACCAAAACTGCTTGCTAGAGTCGTACGCCTCACGGGCAGCAGGCTCCTGCTCTGGGCAGGCCCAGTACCGCTCGCTAGGGCCACAGGCGTACTGCAGGCGTCCCGCAGGCAGAGGCAGAGAAATCCTCCATTTCAGGTAAACCTAAAACAGCTTGTGAGAGACACACACACCCCACGGGGGTCAGGGGAGGTGTTCCCCGCTCCAGGCTCCCAAGCTGGGCGGGCCTAGAACTGCTTGCTAGA
>NW_003852419.1:20199010-20208577 GCF_000181295.1 Otolemur garnettii
AATCTTTCTAAGAGTAGAATGTAAACGTTTTAAAACAATAACTGAGAAAATGACATGAAGGCTGTGTCGACCAGTTTGATGGAAGTATTTCGGATTGCATGTGAAAACCCCACACTGTACCCCAGAAGTGCATTAATGTACATAGTTACCATTCAATAAAAAAAATAAAAAATAAAATAAAATAAAATAAAAAATATTGATAAACTAAGACTACAGAGATGGAGATAAATGGTAGTATTCACTGGGTATCCATCACAGGTATGATTGTGAGGAACTGAGTTCATCACCAGTTAACTCATTATAAAATATGAGGTATTTCATGTTAAGAGAACTATTGTTCCATGTAAACTATAGGGTCTCAGATAATAAATATCTGGGTAAGAACCACCTATAAGTGAAATTTTATGTATTTTAATCCAAGTTATGAAGTTTGAATGTTTTGAGCTTTGAGGAAGAAAAGTACTATCCAAACACTAAATGTTGTATGAAGTTCACTAATACAGGTTAAGAGTTTCAAAATGTATATATAAGGCTTTATATTACATACATGACTTTCCATTTTTCTTTTGACTTAATAAAAAGAAAACAAAGCACTCCAAGCCAAAACACTACTCTTTAAAATACATAAGTTTTGGAGCATTAGATTTTTGTTTTTCTAATTTTGCTTATCTAAGATTTTTGTTTTTCTAGTTCTGGTACTGGAGAACTCGCAATTCCATAAAAGAACTATGAATCTGTAAAGCAGCTCATTTCTTCACAGCTTTTCTTGAGACACATTAAGGTCATGATAAAATGTAACTTCTCTTTCATAATACTGTGGATCAGAAAAAGAAACTAAGGAAATAGACTATAGTAAGTGGGAGAGAAAATGAGAATATCCTTTTTGTTCTTCAATTCACATTGTCTTTCTCACATTATTGGCTTTCATAAACATAGTCACAGAGCCAGTGACAACTATAAACATCTTTAGGTTGCCAAATTGCTAATCCCTTTTTATTTTTATGTTTTAAAGAACTTAAGATTGTCTGTCTTCTTTGGAAATATGGCATGTTTTAGACCTATACCAAAGCTTAGAAAAAGTTCTCTCTCATGAGTTCCTAGTTTTTATAGGCAGCAAACATAAAACATCTGCTGGGCTTAATATAAACTTAACTAGTTTCATCTAATATACCTTCAAGCTACCTTAAGAGCTCAACACACTGGAAATGCTTAAAATAGTCCACATTTATTTCAGTTTCAGATGCAAAAATGGACTTCATAGACATATGCCATATGTTCTCCTCTCATGCCAAGTTAACAAGAACTAAAAGACTGAAGATGAATAAACAAGGTCAACTTCAGCTGAGCCAAATTAGACAACGGAATAATTGTCAGATTTTCTGTTGGCAGGGACAGTTTGTTTTGAGCCAATCTTCGTGAATTATAGGCTGTAATTTTTTTTTTTTCCTGGTAGGTCTACTGCCAGGCATTCTGTTGACAATTTCTTTGTTGTATAAACACTGAAAATTTTCATCAGTTATATTGTTTATAGGCACACACCAGGATTTTGAATAGATGAGTTTTTTTTGTTCCAGCTTAAATGAAAACTGCTTAGATACAAATCAAATAAAATCAAACCAAAATTTAACAGCTTTTAACAGGATAGTATTACATTTGGAATTTCTTAGGTATGAATGCAGATATAATAAGTAGCAGGAAGCTAACTGATAACTTATTTCAATTAATTTATAACAGTAAATATCAAGGTAGTTAAATTTGCTCCAAATATAAAGCTATTTGCTATACAGTATAATTTTAGACCTTGAAAGGGGTAATCTAATATGAATGAGGAAACTGAGGTAGCCAGAAAAGTTGACTTATTAGAACTACAATAAGTATCTTGGGGCAGTCCCAAATCTAGTTAATTATTTTTAGTTTAGTTCTAGGATCCTTTATTTTCTTTATTACATTGCCTTTCTCACCTTGTATGATTCCCACCCCCCCCTTCTACACTGTTATTTCTTGGAGTTGTATAATTCTTTTTAGTTTCCAGCTCAAAAATATGAAAAAACAACAATATGAATAGTACTATTAATGTCAAAGAATAAAGTCTTAGCAGGTCAAAAAAGTAAAAACCAACCCTTTGAATACTAGTAATAATGAGGTTAAAATTAAACTTTGATAAACTAAATTTACCAAATATCATTGACTTGTATACTTACAATGGGTAAATTTTAGGGTATATGTTAAGTTATGCCTGAATAAAATTGTTTTTAAAAAAATAAAGGAAGTGGGGCTTCCAGGTAGCTAAAGATAATAGTGGTTATCTATAAACAGAACATAATAAAGAGAAAAATAAAACTACATGACAAGCATGCTCTCATCATGAACTGAAGACTAATAATGTCCAAATTTTGAAATTATTGTAAATAAAATGGAAAAAACAGCAAATTCCCAATGTATGATCTTATCTCTCTGGCTTCTGGTATTCTAGTAGATAAAAGCATGGGCTACAAGGAAAGTGCTTTAAGGTACCAGGTCATTTGAAGAGGCAGTTTCCAAAATGATTCCCCTCTGGTGGGGGGAGGTCTTGAAGAGTAGGTGATACATAAGACACAAAGAGAGGGGCACTTTTTGGCAACTGGGTACGAAGGACAAAGAAGCATAAGAGGAAATACTTAGAGTCCAAATGATAGTTCTAGACGTCCCGCTTTCAACAATTTGCCCCAGGTCCTGTGGCGTTTTTAAAAAGTCCTGATTTTTGGAAAGAGTGCATGAATGGGTGGGAGAACAAGAAGGGAATATATGGTTTTCGGCTGCCATGTGGCTATTTCACCAGAATATGAGTTTTATATTATTTTTGTTAATTTTATAATGTTAAACTGTAATAATAACAAATAATTGCTGAGAAGTGATTATTGAAAACTGCTTGTCAAAGTTTGCATTGTTGTCAGGCCCTGCCCTGCCCTGCCCTGTCCCCTGCCCCGCCCTCCCCCCCATGTTGTCCCGCCTTACTGATGTTAAAATCTGGTCACCCTATTCTACACCCTCACTGGGAATATGTGGCAAGCGTAATTAGACTTTCTCTAGTTCTTTCATTTCTAGGATCTCCCTGTTTAATGTTGGCTAGTTTGCCATTCTGTCATTTGCCCTAATAAGGAGAGCAGAATTGTAGCTTTTTCTCTGTTCATTTTTTTTCAAGTTGGTCACTTTTACTGACAATCAGTTTGCTACTTTTTTTTGCAGTGCTGCTAGGGAGGGTTTTTCCACCCTTACCTTCATACCAAGTCAGTGTTCATTTTCAAAGCCAGTTCTACCCTGAAAGAATTTCTACTTCAGGAAGGGGAGGAGGATGGGAGCAACCTCAGGCAAGAAAATCGCAGACTCCCAGTTTATTACTAGAAGTACACTAATTTTTCATGAATAAGTACCTCTCAATTTGTTGTTTGCCTTTGATTTTCAGAGCTCTGAAATGGTACAGTAGTTTTTGTCCAGTTTTATAACTGTATTTTGGAGAGATGATTTGCTGACATCTAAATAAACTCTGTCATTGCAAATCCTACTTCTCTTTATTTACTGTTAATTATGTAGTTTCAGGCATGTTTCTTGAGGATTTTATAGGAATATATTATAACTGATATATATGAATTTTAGAATGAGGCCTCTTTTCATAATTATTGCAAATAGGAACCTCAAGAACAGGAGTACAATCTACAGACAAGCAAATCTGGCCTGCTGCTTGTTTTTGTAAATAATAGTTTATTGTAACAGCCACTCTCATTCATGTATGTATTGCCTATGGCCAATTTCATACTCTAATAGCAGGACTGAGTAGCTGTTAGAGAGTCTATAGGACTTAGGAAGCCTAAAATATTTGCTATTTGACTTTTTACACAAAAAAGATTGCTGACCCTTGCTTGAGAGCATTATCATCATCTTAATTAACATAATTATCACTATAAATAACACTATTACTTTTGTCCTGTATTTTTAATTTCACCATTTATGCTTTATCTTCTCAATAAAATCCATATGGCAAATTACACAGATATTTAAGTTATAATTTATCAGATTTCAAAAATTAATGGTAAGATTATGTTAAAGAAGTTATGACTATATAAGCTATAATTCAAACTACATGTTCTTAAAACTAATATTTATTCAAGGTAATCTAACAATCCCAGAATTTAACAACAGAATAAAAATAGATTAAATATTTTATAGTAATTTCATTTTGGCCTAAAATAAGATTCATTTTGACAATATTATTTTCATATTCATTTCTGCCTCCATTATTGTCTGCTCTGAATGACCAAACTACTGCTAAAACTTAGCCATGAGAAATGGCACATTCTTTTCCCCTTGACGTTCTGAAATATTCTTATTTAGCTATTATAATAGTTTTCCATTTGAACAGGTAATATTTAAATTGTCCAATACTAAATACTTTCCTTTATGCAGCAATTTCTTTAGTTCAACATTTCTTACCTGCTAGAGGAGCCATTCAGTATTTGTTGAATAATATGTCTGTGAGTTGAATAAAAGGGAGGGAAATTATCAAGACATGAGTCTTCCTCTTGAGGTGCTAAAGATAGGCCATCAAAAGTGTCATTTAGCATACACATATCACCTCTGTCCAAGGGCCCCAGGAGTTCTGTTAAAAAATGATTAAGATATGAGTGAAATACAAATATAGTTTCTACCAACTTCCTCCTAAGTAAGACTGCAGAACTTTCACATGTCCCAATACAACTTTTTTCTTTACTTTGTCAATGTACTATGTAGCACACAATGGAAATCTGGTAGTCCCAGTCCTCTATGGCTGACTAGAATAATGAATGTTTAAGTTCATATTTTTTGAAAATAATTTTTATCTTGCCTATTCATAGTGTTTTTACTTGCAGTTTATTAATCAACTATTCCTGTTATTCAATTAACAGAATTTCATTATCTTAGAATACTGTAAGGAGCGATTATCTTAATCTTTCCAATGTAACACATAATTTGAAAAGGAAAGGAAACTATCTTTTTAAATATGTGATTTCAATTAGCATTTTAAAGTATATAGGGAGATATATAGAATAATATTGGCAATTTTGGTAGGGCTTTGTTTTAAAAAATTATTTGAAACATAATGAGTTGTGGAAAGATATTTGTTGTAAGAAACATAAATCTTATTAAAAATGAAAAAATTCTTAGGACTACTATGTGTATAATTTTTACCATCTTAATCATTTTAAATGTACAGTTCAGTAGTATTAAGTATATTCACATTGTTGTACAAAAGTTTCTAAAACTTTTTCATCTTGCAAAATTGAAACTATACACATTAAATAATTCCATATTTACCCCTCTCTCAGCCCACAATAAGCCCCATTTTATTTTCTGTTTATGTGAATCTGATCACTTTAGATACCCTGTATAAGTGATATACAGTATTTTTGTTTTAGGGACTGGCTTCATTCACTTAGCATAATATCTTCAAGGTTTATCCATGTTGTATAGGGCAGCCTTCTTAGGGCTGAATAATATTCCTTTGTATGTATATACAATATTCTGTTTATTTACCTGTGGACATTTGGTTTGCTTCTACTTCCTGGGTATTGTGGATGTTGCAACATAGATGTGTAGATATCTCTTTGAGACCCTGCTGTCAGTTCTTTTACTTATATACTCAGAAATGGGATTCTCAGATTATATAGTAGTTCTATTTTTAATTTTTTGAGGAAACACAGTTCTGTTTTCACTGTGATTGCACCATGTTACTATCCCACTAATGGTGTACAAGGATTCTAATTTCTCAACATCCTCAACAATACTTGTTATTTTCTGTTTTCTGAAAATAGCCATCCTATGGGGGTGGGAGGTAATATCTTGTAGTTTTGATTTGCATCTCCCCAGTGATTAGTGATGTTGAGCATATTTTCATATGCTTGTTGGTCATTTGTATATCTTTAGTAGAAATATGTGGAATTAGGTCTTTTGCCCATTTTTAATCAGGTTATTTGCTTTGTGTCATAGAATCTCTTCATATAGTCTAGAATGGATATTAACCTTTGTCAGATAATGTGATTTGTGAATATTTTCTTCCATTCTATAGGTCATTTTTTACTTCATTGGTACTTTATTGTGTCCTTTCATACATAGAAGTTTTTAAGTTTGATAAAATCCTATTTGTAATCCCATGTATCTATCTTTGCTTTTGTTGTCTGTGCTTTTGGTGTCATATCCAAAAAATCATTACTATATCCAATGTCATGATGCTTTTCTCCCATGTTTTCTTCTGTGAGAGTTTTATACTTTGGGGTCTTATATTTAGGTCTTTAATTCATTTTGAATTAGTTTTTGTACATAATGTTAAAAGCATCCAACTCATTCTTTTGCACATGGATATCCAGTTTTCCTAGCACAATTGGACAGTTCTTTCTCCACTGACTGGTCTTGACACACTAGTCAAGAATTATTTGACCATATAATTGGAGATTTATTTCTGAGCTCTTGATCCTGTTCTTTTCCACTGGTGTATATGTCTATATTTATGCTAGTACACACTATTTGGATTGCAGTACTTTTGTAATATGTTTTGCAATTGGTACATGTAAAATCTCTAACTTTGTTCTTTATCAAAATTGTTTTGGCTCAAACAAAATATTGAAATTCCATATGAATTTTAGGGTGGAGTTTTCTATTTTTGCAAAGATGCCTTTGGGTTTTGATAGGGATTGAATTGAATCTATAGATTGTTGGGCTACATTGATGTCTTAATATTAACTCTTCCAATCCATGAATATGGGATGTCTTTCCATTTATTTATGTTTTTAAATTCTTTCAGCATTATTTTCTATGTTTCCTATGTAAATATTTCACCCCCTGGTTTATCCCTAAGTATATTTTATTCATTTTGATGCTATTATAAATGGCATTGTTTTCTTAATTTCTTTTTCAAATTGCTCATTGTTAGTTTATAAAATGCAACTGATTTTTGCATGTTGATTTGTGTTCTGCAACTTTGCTAATGTTAGGACTCAGAAAACAATACTACAAAATGAAGGCCTCAAAGGTAGACATTTGTCTCTGACCACTTGTCCTCTTGTCTCTCAGTCCATTCTTCCCTGAGGCTAGCCATAGAAACTAGAATCCTTTGTCCTCCAGGTATGTCATAAAAGCCAGAATTCCCTTCCCCAAAGCCAGCCATAAAACCTAAAATTATTCTGTATAAAATCTGGCCATAAAGAAATTATCTAACCTACCTTGTTTGACTGTAGGTATAAGACCCCATTTCAGAGACAGTCTTGCCCTATACCCAGAAAGAAGGAATGTATGCTCAGGTCAAGAAGAATCTAGATAGATAAGCTTTGTTAGGTTTCCCCATTAACATTAGATCACATCCTTAGGTGCAATCATGTTTCTACATAGCTATTCATAGTTTATTAAACCTAAACATACAAATGGACAATTTTCCCTATACCTTTGAGTCGTCATTCTGAAGGCTTCTGTGTAGACATGTTAAATAAAATTTGTATGCTTTTTCTTCTATTAATCAATCTGTTTCATGTCAGTAATTTGTAGCATACCTTTAGGGGACAAGATTTCCTTTTGTGTGCCTTGTATAGATATATTTTTTTTTTGTAGATATTTTCTTTGTGATTATTATTGCAATATGGAAAATACCTTAAACCTATAACAACATTTTAGACTGATTAACAACTTAACTTCATTTTATTTATTTATTTACTTATTTTTGAGATAGAGTTTCACTTTGTCACCCTCAGTAGAGTGCTATGGTGTTGTGCTCACAGCAACCTCAAACTCTTGGGCTTAAGTGATTATCTTGTTTCAGCCTCCTGGAAGGCTGGGACTACAGGTGCCTGCCACAATGCTATTTTTTAGAGATGGGGTCTTGCACTTGCTCAGGCTGGTCTCAAACCTGTGAGCTCAGGCAATCCACTTGCCTTGGCCTCCCAGAGTGCTATAACAACTTAACTTCAATTGGATACAAAAGTTCCACTACTTTCCAATTCTGTACCTCTTTATGTTATTGATATCATAAATTAAATCTTTATATTTTATATAAACATTAACATAAATTTAGAGTTTTTGGTGTGTATTTTATCCTTTATAGTCATACAAGGATTTAAAAAATGGATTTATGCAACAGATTTACAATAATATAGGATTCTATATTTGATTATATGTTAACTGAAGAACTCTGTACTTTCATATGACTTTGTGTTGTTGTATAGCATCCTTTTGTTTCAATTTGAAGGACTCTCTGTAGCTTTTATTGTAAGGCAGGTCTAGTGGTATTGACTTACACAGCTTTTGTTTATCTGAAAAGGTCTTAATTACTCCATTTTTGAAGGACAGTTATATAAGATGGAGTATTCTTGGTTGATAGCTTTTTCTTTCAGCACTGTGTCTATATTATCCATTCCTTTGGCTTACAGCTATGTACTGAGAAATCTAATGGTAATCTTATTAGGTTCATTTATATATAATGAGTTGTTTTTCTCTTGTGACTTTCAAGATTCTTTCTTTGATTTTCAACATTTTGTTTATGTGTCTTAGTTTCTTGGTGTAGATCTCTGAGTTTATCATAAGTTAGAGTTCATTTCTTGTTGAATTTGTATGTCCATTTCTTTTTTCAAGCTTAGGAAATTTGTGGCCCTTGTTTTTTCAAATAAGTTCTTTGTCCTTTTCTCTCTTTCTTCTCCTTTTAAGACTACCAGATGCATATTTTGTCCTACTTGATGGTGTTCCATACATCTCTTAGGTTCTGTTTACTTTCCTCATTTATTTTTTTCCTCCTCAGACTAAATAATTTCAAATGTACTCATTTTTCTGCTTGCTTAAGTCTGCTATTGAACCTCTCTAGCGACTTTTTTAGTTCAACTGTATTTTTTAAGTCTATAATTTGTTTTTCAAAAAATAGTTTCTGTCTTTGGCTGTTAGTCTTATTTCTGTCTTTGGCTGTTAGTCTTATTTTGCTCATGCATTGTCTCCCTGATTTTATGGTGTTCTGTGTGTTTGTTTTTTAGGTCACTGAGCATTTTTAAGACTGTACTGTAAATTCTTTTGTCAAGTAGCTTATAAATCCATAAGCTTTATGGTTGGCTTCAGGAGCTTAATTTTGTTCCTTTGATCCGGCCATGGTTCCCTGTTTTGTTGTTTGCCTTGTGGTCTTTTATTCAGATTTGGGCATTTGAAGAAATAGCTTTCTCATTTTTTATGGAATGATTTTATTCTGGGGATATATCTGCTTTGAGGTTGTACATTTGCTTCTAGTATGTCTGGCACTTTTGACTTGTATTTTCCTCTGTCATCTGAGGAGCTTTCTGTTTCTATTGTATTCCTCTGTCCTTGATCTCTTGCTCCCCCTGGAGCCTGCCTGCTAATGTGCTAGTGCACGTACCTCTGTTTTCAGTGGCCTCTGATCTTGTATTCAAACTATGCCACTGCCATTCTTACCAGTGCCCTGAGCCAGGCAGCCAGGCAAGACAGGTACCAGACCCTCAGGGAGCCCCCAGGCAAGCTAAAATGCTGGACTTAAGTTTCACACTATTTCTTCTATCTTTTTTTTTTTTTTTT
>NW_003852419.1:20208701-20263495 GCF_000181295.1 Otolemur garnettii
TTGGTAGAGTGCTGTGATGTCACAGCTCATAGCCAACTTTCAGCTCTTGGGCTTAGGCGATTCTCTTGCCTCAGCCTCCTAAGTAGCTAGGACTATAGGTGTCCGCCACAAAGCCTGGCTATTTTTTTGTTAGTTTGGCTGGGCCTGAGTTTGAACCCACCATCCTCCTTGGTATATGAGGCTGGCGCCTTACTCACTAAGCCATAGGTGCCACCCTATTCCTTCTGTCTTAAGGGAAGAGCTAGGCAAGCAAAATGCAATTAACTCTCCTCCCTCCAAAGCATCATCATTTTGCTTGTGTTTTCATTGCCTGAGTGCTATAGCTCCTTAATTAGTTTCAAGATTTCTCAAAACTTTCTGTAATAAATTCTGCCTGAACATGTTAAGGTTGTGAACTTGCCACTCTGCATGTACATTGGCAGCACTGTACAAACAGCTTGGTAAGGTTTCATAACCTTGGTATATCAGTGTGTCATAGCTGTGTTTGTGTGCATCTGTGGTGGTATCTTGCTGAGTGGCATTCATTATTGTTAAATGTTTTTGTGTGCTGTCACAAGAATATGAAAGCTTGAATTAGAGCAATGACTAAACATTAATTTTCTTGTCAATTTTGTGTTCAGACAGTGAAAAGGGTAAGGATTTGCACTGAGAGTAACTGAATTGGGAAAATTTAAGTGCTTGCTAGAAAGTACAGATTACCTAGAATTTTGCTTTGTTTTCCTAGAACAAAGATTTTAAAAGTGGTAGTCATTGTGCCAAATTAATTCTACAGATGTTTGTTTGACCTACAGTATTTTAAAATTATTTCAAATTATTTTAAAACACTTAAAACTTGGAAGATTTAGCATAAAAATGCAGAAGTCTGGCTTCTTTTTGAAAAGTCAGAGGATTTGGCTGTAGTTGGCCTCTACTTCCTGAAGAGCAATCTCAGCAATCTCCTGAATCTTAATGGCTATTCCCCACTTTAGCAGGGTAGGCACATTCCACTTCATCCCAATCCCTATCAAGCCCTATTATTTACATGGTATTAAGGCTGAGTATGTGTTCCACTTATCATCGGGTTTACACTACCAGATACATTCGATTTTGCTATAGAACAAGGTCATCAAACTATAATACAGCCCTCCATCTGGTTTTATATGATTTGCAGTCTAAGAATGGTTTTTACATTTTCAAATGCTTGGGAAAAAAATCAGAAGAAAACATCTTTTAAATGTGAAAATTATATGAAATTCAAATTTTCTATCTCCAAGTAAAGTTGTATTGGAACACAGGAACATTTTTTTTTTCTTCTTTTTTTTTAACATACTGTCTAGGCTTAGTATTATAGTGTCAGAGTTCAGTAGCTAAGATAGAGACCATAGTATTTGCAAAACCTAAAATATTTACTGTCTGGTCCTTTACACAAATTTGCTAAGCCCTGCTCTAGAACAAAAGGGGAAGCTCTCTCCATCCCCTTTCCTTTAATCTTTGTCCATTTCTTATGTCTTGCACTACTTTTTTGCTATCTTATCTTATATATTCTCCTTCTGACTCAGGATAGAATTGTCTTATCAAATTCCGTTCCACAGTAAGAAGGGAAACTGAAAACATAGGAGAGCAGGGTTTTGATCTTTATTTTTAACTATCTTGGATCTTGGACAAGTCATTTAATCTCTCTGAGCTTCTCTTTCCTCATTTGTTTGACAAAAGTGCTAAATTAGATCATCTCTGAAATATTTCTTACTTTGAATTCCATGAAGTAGACAAAAAAGAAAGAAGAGATAAGCTGAGAGAATAAAAATGTAAAGGGCAGAGACTAAAGAAGGATTGGGAGATTCCTGGTTGCTAGGTAGGCAGGATAGAATAATAATTGCCACCTTTATTCAGTTAGGCCATTTACATATATTATCTCTAATTCTCATAATGACCCCATAAGGTAGGTATCATTACCCCATTTGCAGATACAGAAACTGAGGGTCAAAGAGGTTAATTGGCTTGCTCTAAACCAATATCTATTAAGTGGCAAAAGAATCAAGGTTCATACCTGAACTATCTGGCGCAAAGCCAGTACCATTCCATTTCAACAAATTGCCTAAGTCAAAAGAAGAGAAGTGAGCTAAGAGAACTTGCTGCTGTTATATATTTGCCTTCTAAAATAAATGGCACTGTTTCTCTGGTGATCTTACACACTATTCTTTAAGTCTATCTATGCATTTGTTGGCTTTGTACCTTCAAAGGAGATATCCTTTCTAGTCTAAAATCTCCAAAGATTTTAGAAGGTAAAAGATTTTTCAAGGTAAAACACATTTCAAGATGTGCAGTCACATGGAAGAATGAAAATCTTTTATAATATTGTTTGTTAAACTGACAGCTCTACTTAAGAGAAACCATTAAAATATTTACAAAGTAGCAGCTGCTCTTGTAAAAAAATACAGCTTTTTTCAGGTATAAAAATAAGCAAATTGATAAGTACAAGATAAGGCATTTGACAACTGCTTTATGTATATTGCACAAGATATGGAAAATTCTGATATTTACAGAGTAATTATACTATAAAGCCTTTTGGGTTAAAAGGACATAGATCCAGTAAGCACTGAACTGTTTATAAGAATTTTTGATACTCATCTTTTAAACAATTTAGGAAGCCCCCCAAACATAATCCTTTAAGAAGTGTTAGGTTTCGGGTATTTAAAAAAAAAAAAGAAGAAGCAGCTTGTTTGTAGAGGATAGTTATATGAATGAATCTGTATTGAACTCACTTGAGTTCTATATTATACTATAATATGAGTGAGGGCTCTTAAGAAAATAATTATAATGAGAAACAGACCAAGACAACAAACTAATATATGTCAACAAAAACATTTAAAGAAGCTGAACACTTGCATTTATGCCTTTATCTAATAATTTGACAATATAAGCTCAGTGATTTTTGTCTTTTTAAAAAGTAAATATTAATAAAAAGTTGTATTTGGGGGTAATTTTTATTAATTTTCTTATAAGAGAGCAGTGATATAATACTTTTACAACCCAAGATTACTTATGAGGAAAGGAAAAAATAGGCACAATCTTGATAGCTACATGGAAGGATGACACTGGTGACAACATAAGCTTGCCAGTTTTATTTAATGACTGCTACTTACTGGTAAGAGCACTAGACTGAAAAAATCTTTTGGTAGTGATTTCTACATCCATGATATTCTAATAGCTTGAGAAAACCACATACTTTCATCATTATTCATATAAATTATGGAATTTTCCACCCCTTAAAAAATTGGTATCATTTTTCTTTTTGGACCTTCAAGTTCACTTATTCACAATTTATTGTCCCTCCAAATAAAGTATTTTCCATGCTATTCTTAAAGATAATATTTTTCTATCTTTTAGAACTACAAAAATGCAGGAAACTGGGGGGTAATAAGATACTCAATAAGTATGAACAGCTTATCATAAATTACAGCTTATCAAAAAGCAGAGCAGGAAAGGAAATTGTTACCTTGATCTAAAAGGGTAAGCACAAGCAACTTATCTTTTAGGGTAAATAGTATGAGATCCCACATTGTTGGTCGCAACTACTTCAAAGTGTGTATATGATGTCTATGGAATCTTTGGCATATATTTTGTTGACAGTTTTCTTTTCATTAGAAAAATAAGAAAATCAGGAAAAATATACAATTAATGATGATGTGTTATATTACTTTATGTTTGTCAATTATTTTTAACATTGGTTTTGTCTTGTCCTCTAAGAGACCTTTGATATGAGTTCATGTGCACAAATGGAAAAACAATAACTCATCCTTTAGAAAGATGTAAATATATTGAGATTAAAATATTTTATAAAGGTTTCATTTTCAGCTGTCATTACTATGTATTGATTATGTTGAGTTTCAGTGTCCACATGTTATCATAGTACCTTATAGGAAAAAAGCAGATATTTGAAATGTGTCTATTTTCAGTATAACTTGGTAGGAAAAGAAATCTCACTAAACAAGATCAGATTTCAATTTTTATTGCTTGTCCCAAGTTAGAAAATCTAGTGAATATCAAGAATCATTCCTCATTTTTATTTTATTTTAGTGGTAATCAGTTGGCTTTCTAAAACTGAAATGCAGTGGTAAGATATTAGTTATCCTATTACCTCAGGGACACCAAGGTAGGCAGATTGCTTGAGCCTAAGAGTTTGACACCAACTTGAGCAGCATAGCAAGACCTTGTCTCTACAAAAATTTTAAAAACTTAGCCTGACATGGTAGCACACACTTGTAGTCGCAGCCACTTGAAGAGTGAGACAGGAGCATTGCTACAGCTCAGGAGTTTGAGGTTATACATCAGCTATAATCAGGCCTTTGTATTCTAACTTGGGCAACAGAGTGAGACCTTATCTGTAAAAAAACAAAAATAAACACTCTCCTAAAATCTAGTTATCATTGTTTTGTTTCTATGTAGTCCCTCAAAAACGTATTATAATTTTATAGTTAAAGATAATAGGATTAGGAAATATATAAAGTTGAAGTCTTGATTAAATGACTTAATATTCTTCAAATTTTAAGGATTTTTTTAAACTCTTATTTTTGAATGTTTTTATTTTAAATTAAGGATTTTGAATTAATTCTTCAAGCTTTTATTAACTCAACCAGGAAGAATTTTTTTCCTTTATAAAAAAAATTTTTTTTGAGACAATCTCACTTTGTCACCCTGGGTAGAGTGCCATGGCATCACAGCTCATAGCAAGCTCAAACTCCTGGGCTCAAGTTCTCTTGCCTCAGCCTCTCAAGTAGCTGGGACCCCCAGCGCCAGCCACAATGCCCAGCTAGTTTTTTCTTTTTGTGGTGGTGGTGGTTGATTTCTTTTGGGTAGATACCCAGTAGTAGAAGAGATCAATAGTACTTCTATTTTTAGTTCTTTGAGAACGCTCCAGGCTGTTTTCCTTAGAAGCTGTGCTAATTTACATTCCCACCAACACTGTCCAGGTGTCCTCAAACTACGGCCTGCCTAGGACATTTATCCCCCTGTTGGGTATTTTTGCTGCTGCTGTCTTGTCCAGGGGCCTTCAGTCCGGCCCTACAAGGGTCTGAGGGACAGTGAACTGGCCCCTTGTTTAAAACGTTTGAGTACCCCTGGATAAGCCTTCCCTTTTCTCTGCATTCTTGCCAGTATCTTTTTTTTTTTTTTTTTTGTCTTTTTAATAACAGCCATTTTGACTGGGGTAAAATGGTATCTCATTGTAGTTTTGATTTGTATTTCTCTGATGATTAGTCGTGATGACCATTTATTAAATGGCCTTTGGCCATTTGCATGTCTTCTTTTGAAAATTGTCTTATTCATGTCTATTTATTTTTTATGGGACTATTTGTTGTTACTGAGTTACTTTTGTTGCAGGATCTCCTATTGCCTGGAGATTAATTCTGGATATTAATCCCCTATCAGATGAATAGTTTGCAGATATTTTCTCAAATTCTACAGGTGTCTTTTCACTCTGTTGATTATTTCTTTTGCAGAGTGGAAACAAAGTTTAAATCTTGTTTGTCTATTGTTGTTGCCTGTGCTTTTGAAGTCTTACTCATAAATTCTTCCTACACCAATGTCCAGGAGAGTTTTTCTTGTGTTTTCTTCTAGCATTTTTTTTATACTTTTAGGATTAAGTCTTTACCTTCAATTGATTTGTATATATGGTGAGAGATAGAGGTCAAGTTTCATTCTTTTGTATATGGAAATCCAATTTTTCTAGCACCATTTATTAAAGAGAATGTCCTTTTTCCAGTGTATGTTTTTGTCAGCATTGTTAAATATGTGGCTTTGATTCTGGGTTCTCTATTCTGTTTCACTGATTTCTGTGTCTAGTTTCATACCCATACCATACTGTTTTGGTTACTATAGACAGAGCCTTGGAAAATAATTTGAAGTCAGGCAATGTGATGCCTCCCACTTTGTTCTTTTAGTAAGGATTGCTTTGGTTATTCTGGCTTTTTTTTTTTTTTTGGCTCCATATGGATTTGAGGATTATTTTTTCTAATTCTGTAAAAAGTGACATTTGTATTTTGATAGGCATTGCATTGAATGTTTTAGATTTCTTTGGGCAGTGTGGTCACTGCAATGATACTAATTCTTCTGATTCATGAGCATAGGATATTTTATTATTTGCTTTGTGCCATAGTTGCTTCTTTCATTTGGTGTTTTGTAGTCATTCTTGTAAGCTCTTTCAACTCCTTGGTTAAATTTAAACATTCCAGGGAGGTTTTTTTGTTTTTGTTGGGGGTAGCTATTTCCCCCCCCCCCAAAAAACACAGGGTCTTGCTCTGTTGCCTAGGCTAGCAAGCAGTAGCATCATCATAGCTC
Organism: Otolemur garnettii; assembly: GCF_000181295.1. NCBI lineage: Eukaryota > Metazoa > Chordata > Mammalia > Primates > Galagidae > Otolemur > Otolemur garnettii. Next base: position 20,215,017 of record NW_003852419.1, read on the forward strand.
ACTGCAATTTCCAACTCCTCCAGTCCTGCGCTCCAACAATTCTACTGTGTTAGCCTCCTGAGTAGCTGAGATTACAGGCATGTGCCACCACACTCAGCTAATTATTATTTTGTTTTCTTTTTGTAGAAGCAGGATCTCCTATTGCCTAGGCTGGTCTTGAACTCCTGGCCTCAAGCAATCCTTCCATCTTGGCCTCCCAAAGTGGTAGGATTAAAGATGTAAACTACTGTGCCTGGCCTGTAGCTATTTTAGTGGGATTATCTTCTTGATTTCTTTCTCACCTTTATTATTTATAGTGAATAGAAATATAACTGATTTTTGTATGTTGAATTGTATCTTGCAACTTTACTGAATTCATTTATTAACTTTAAGGTTTTTTTTTTTTTGGCTGATCTTTAGGTTTTTCTATACATAAGATCATATACTTAGTAAACAGGTATAATTTGACTTGTTTTTTTCCCAACTCACATATCTTTTATTTCTTTCTTTTGCCTGATTGCTATGGTTAGGACTTCTAGCATTACATTGAATAAGAGTAGCAAAAAAGGGCATTCTTGTCTTGTCCTAGTTCTTAGGAAAAATGCTTTTAACTTTTCCCCATTTAGTATGGTATTAGTTGTGAGTTTCTCATATATTATGTATAGTTTGTATCCTTTTGGGATCTGGTCCTTCTGTGTCTAGTTTTTTTATCATGAAACAATGCTGAATTTTATCAAGTGCCTCATCTGTGTCTATTGAGGTGATTATGTATTTTTTATCCTTGATTCAATTTATGTGCTGTATCACATTCATTGATTTACTTATGCTGAACCATCCTTGCATCTCAGATATAAAACCTACTTGGTCACAGTGCATTATCTTTTTGATATACTGCTGGATTTGATTTACTAGTATTTTCTTGAGAATTTTTATACCTATGTTCAGCAGAGATACTGGTCTGTAGTTTTCTTTTTTTGTTGTGTCCTTGTTTGGTTTGGTTATCAGAGTGATACTGACCTCATAGAATGAATTATAAAAAATTCCTTCCTTCTCAGGAGGACTGTTACCAGTTTTTCTTTGTACAAGTAGTAGAGTTTGGCTATTGCTGCATCTAACCTGGGGCTTTTCTTTATTGGGAGATTGTTTATTACTGATTTTATCTTGCTATTTGTTACAAGTCTGTTCAGGTTTTCTTTTTAATCCTGGTTCTAATAATTTATCCATTTCCTTTAGATATTCTAGTTTGTGAGCATATACTTGTTCAAAATAGTTTCCAGTGATCTTTTGTGTTATTCTGGCATAACTTGTAATAGCTGCTTTTTCATCACTGTTTTTATTTAAATGAGACTTCTTTCTTTTATTGGTTAGCAAGAGTTTTGTTAATTTTGTTTATCTTTCAAATAACCAAATTGTCATTTTGTTGATCCTTTGTAATTTTTTAAGTCTCTATTTCATTTAATTCTGCTCTGATCTTTTTTTTTTTCCTGCTGCTAATCTTAAATTTTGCTTGTCTTTCTTTTCTAGTTCCCATGGAGTGTATTGTTAGCTTGCTAATTTGTAATCTTTTTGTTTTTGATATAGGCATTTGACCCTATGGACCTGAAAACCCAGAAAACCAGTTTGACCGTTTTTTTTTCCCCCTATATCCTGAGAAACCAGAAATCTGCTTTCATTCATGGAAGCTTAATTCTGAGAGCATGGTAAACTGGTTTAATTATTTATAATGTTTGTATAACTGATGAAACATATTTTTGTGTTGTAAATTCTAAATAATGCAAAAATTGCTAAGGAATTTGGAGATGGGTTTAAATTGGTGTGGGTTGGCAGGGTCCATAAGGTTAATGCTAAGACTTCCTTTTTAGCACTGCTTTTACAGTATACCACAGGTTTGTTTGTTTGTTTTAGCATCATCATGCATCTTTGTTTCAGGCCACCTATGAATCAGGTACCAGACTCAACTCCTTTATTTGATTCCAGAATCCTATGAATGATAAAGCTAGTAACATCAGGACATAAGCACTCTCTCCAGGCCTGTGTCTCGTCTTTGGCTGCCCTGACACCATCACCAGACAATCAGCAGGACATCCTGAGGAAGGGCAAACATCATCATATACAGGCCTTTTCTTTATTTGCAAAAATCATAAAGAGATATGTCATAAAAATCCAGCAAGAGGACTCTACGAGCCGCACTATTTGAAGCCTGTTCCCAGGGGAGTACATCAGTGTATATCCTGACAAGGTTTCCTCTTCTTTAAGCTAATGCTACTATATCCTGAAACCTGTATTCCAGTGTGTGTCTATGATGTGCTGTGGCCAAGAATTAATTCTTGAAAACAAATGGACACGGTTACAGGTCCCCAACAATTCTTTATTCAGCTAAAGGGGCACCACACTGTTCCTTTAGCAGTATGTCCATGATTCTAATTCCCTTCTGGGCACCCTGTCTTAAGAATATACTGGCAAAAGTTTCCAAAATGTAGTTGAGAACTCCAACTCCCATGATTGAAATCCTGCCTCTTTGAATGGACTCTGTCCAATTTGGATTTTCCACACTTTCCTGGAAGACAGATTCTTCCTTCATAGAGGTAAATTGTGAGGAATCATGTGAGGCACGTGAAGCCATACACCACGTGAAGCAGTAACTTCGCATAGCCATTTTTCTATCCTGAGGATTGAGCTTTGTTTCCTCTTCTAACTGGATATTGGGTACCTTTAAAATGCTTATCTTCTGCAAAATTTCTGGAACCACATTCTGACAGATTGCAGTCCTCTTTCTATAGATGACCCGTGTTGATTCATGTCTTTTTTCCTCCACGATTTTTACAGAGATGATATTTTTGTCCATGGGATTGGGGTACTTTTGGAGGAAACTGGCGACCACATGCTCTAAAGGATAATTGTACACCTGGCGCACGTCCACCATGACCCACATGCCCGCGCACTGCAGCTCCGGTGCCCACCATGCCTCTGCCTCCTCCAGCACACAGCTGCTCAGGGTTGGCTGTGGCCCACAGGCATCCCCTGGTATGTTGTATTTAAATTTGCATTTGTTTCAAGAATTTTAAAATTTTCTATCTTAATTTCTTTATTGATTCAATGGTCATTTAGAGCATGTTTAATTTCCATGTATTTGTATAGTTAACAAAGTTCTTAGTATTGACTTCTAGTTGTATTCAATGTGGTCTGATAATATGATTTGGTTTTCAAATTTGTTGATTTGTTTTGTGGCCTAACACATGGTCTATCCTAGTGAATGTTTCTATGCTTATGAAAAGAATATTTTATACAGCTGTGAGTAAACATCTGATAGGACCATTTGACCAGTGTACTAATTCTGTGAATAGAGTGTTGAAGTTGAGTAGACTATTTTTTCAGCTTGACTATATTGTTGGTATATATGAAGGTACTGATTTATGAATGTTGATTTTGTAGCTTGAGACACTGCTATATTCCTTGATCATGTCTAAGAGTTTTGCAGTAGAATCTCTGGTGTTTTCCAAGTATACAATCATATCATCTGTGAAGAGTGATCTCTTCTGACTCTATATGAATACCCTTGATTGTCTTTTCTTCCCTAATTGTGATGGCTAAAACTTCCATTACAGTGCTAAAGTGCTGTGGAGACAATGGGCAACCTTGCCTGGTTCCTGATCTGAGTGGAAATGATTTCAATTTAACTTCATTTAATATGTTATTGGCTGTAGGTTTGCTGTAGATGGCCTCTATCAGTGTCCCTTTTATACCAATTTTCTTAAGTGTTCTGATCATGAAGGGGTGCTGGATATTATCAAAGACTTTTTCTGCATCAATTGAGAGAATCATATGGTCTTTGTTTTTTAATTTGTTTATGTGATGAATTATATTTATAGATTTACGTATGTTGAACCATCCTTGAGATCCCGGGATAAAACCCACTTGGTTGTGGTGTATAATTTGTTTGATGTGTTGCTGGATTCTGTTGGTTAGGATTTTGTTGAATATTTTCACATCAATATTCATTAGTGATATTGGTCTATAATTTTCTTTTCTTGTTGGGTCTTTTCCTGGTTTGGGTATCAAGGTAATGTTTGCTTCATAGAATGTGTTGGGTAGTATTCCATCTTTTTCTATATTTTGGAAAAGGTTAAGTAATATAGGTACTAGCTCCTCTTTAAAGGTTTGATAGAATTCTGACATGAAGCCATCTGGTACCAGGCTTTTCTTTTTAGGGAGATTTTGGATAGTTGATGCTATTTCAGAACTTGATATAGGCCCGCTCAACATTTCCACTTCATTGTGGCTAAGTCTTAGAAGGTGGCATGCTTCCATGTATTGGTCAATTTCCTTTAGATTTTCATATTTCTGAGAATAAAGTTTCTTGTAATATTCATTAAGGATGTTTTGAATTTCTAAGGGGTCTGTTGTTATTTTGTCTTTACCATTTCTGATTGATGAAATTAGAGATTTTACTCTTTTTTTTCCTGGGTGGGTTGGCCAAAGGTTTATCTATTTTATTGACCTCTTCAAAAAAACAACTTTTTGATTTATTGATCTGTTGTATAATCCTTTTGTTTTCAATTTCATTTAATTCTGCTCTAATTTTGGTTATTTCTTTTCTTCTGCTGGGTTTGGGATTAGAATGTTCTTCCTTTTCCAGTTCTTTGAGATGTCCCATTAAGTTGTTAACTTCTTCTCTTTCCGTTTTCTTGAGGAAGGCTTGCAGTGCTATAAATTTTACTTTTAGGACTGTGTTTGTGGTATCCCAGAAGTTCTGATAATTTGTGTCTTCATTATCTCTTTGTTTCAAAAATTTGGTAATTTCCTCCTTAATCTTATGTATGACCCAGCTGTCATTCAGCATGTTATTTAGATGCCATGTTTTTGTGTGAGTATGCAGATTCCTGTTGTTATTTAGTTCAACTTTTATTCTATGATGGTCTGAGAAGATGCAAGGAATAATTTCTATTCTTTTAAATTTGCTGAAGTTAGACTTGTGACCTAAGATGTGATCAGTTTTGGAGGATGTTCCACGGGCTGATGAGAAGAATGTGCATTCAGTTTGGTTAGAATGAAATGTTCTGTAGATGTCTGTTAAATCTAAATGTTGAATGATTAAGTTTAAGTCTAAAATTTCTTTGCTCAGCTTCTTATTGGAGGATCTATCCAACACTGCCAAAGGAGTGTTGACATCTCTGACTATGATGGTGCTGGAAGAAATCAAGTTGCTCATGCCTGTTCCAGAGTGTCTCTTATAAATTGAGGTGCATTCTGGTTGGGTGCATAAATATTAATAATTGAAATCTCATGTTGAGTGTTACCCTTAACAAATATGAAGTGACCATCCTTATCTTTCCTTACCTTTGTTGGTTTAAAGCCTATTGTATCTGCAAATAAAATTGCAACACCTGCTTTTTCCTGATTTCCATTTGCCTGGAATATAGATACCCATCCCTTCACCCAGAGTCTATATTTATCTTTTAAGGTAAGATGAGATTCTTGTATGCAGCAGCTATCTGGCCAGTCAGCCAACCTGTTCCTCTTTAGAGGACAATTTAAGCCATTCACATTAATTGAGAATATGGATGAGCCTGGTAGAATTTTGGGTAGAGTTTTTTGATAGTCCAGTGGACATTTTTAATCCTTTCATCACTGTGGAAGTTGGAATTTGATCAAAAGTTTCTGAGTGAGTTTACTTTTGTGGTGGAGGATTGCACTGGTCATTATGGAGAATAGGTCTGAGAATTTCCTGAAGAGCTGGTTTAGTTATGGCAAATTTCTTCAACATGTGAATGTCATTAAAGTCTGTAATTTCTCCATCATAGATGAAACTCAGTTTAGCTGGATAAAGGATCCTGGATTGAAAGTTGTTTTGTTTTAGGAGATTAAAAGTCGATGACCACCCTCTTCTAGCCTGAAAGGTTTCAGCAGAGAGATTTGAAGTCATTCTAATATTCTTCCCCTTGTAGGTTATGGTTTTCTTACATCTGGCTGCTTGCATAATTTTCTCTTTTATATTAACTTTAGGGAAGTTAATTATAATGTGCCTGGGAAATGTCTTATTCGGGTTGAGTTGTGCTGGGGTTATGAAACTGTCTGCTCTCCGAATTTCAAAATCTCTTGGCATGTCTGGAAAGTTCTCCTTCATAATCTCATGAAGAAGAGCCTCTGTGCCTTGAGAAGCAACTTCGTAGCCTTCAGGGATTCCTATAAGGCGAATATTAGTTTTCTTCAAATTATCCCTAACATCTCTGAGAGAATGATCCATTTTTGCTCTCCATTTCTCTTCCTCTTTGAGAGTTTGGGAGTATTCAAAAGCTTTGTGTTCAATGTCAGAAATCCCCTCTTCTGCTTGCTCCATTCTGTTACTGAGGTATTCTACTGTATTTCTCAGATCTTTGAGGGCTGGAAATTCTTATCTCAATGTGTCAAAATCTTTGGTGATACTGTCTTTGAATTCATTGAATTCTTGAGACAACTTTTGAAATGCTCCTTAAATTTCTAATTCCAACTTTACCTCCATTCTATCAATCTTATTTGCAATCCTAATTCTGAATTCAATTTCTGACATCTCAGTCGTTTGTCTAGGAATGGGATCTTCAGTTGTGTCCACTGTGTTGTTCCTTGGGGGAGTTGATGTACTCTGATCATTCATGTTACTGGAGTTTTTCTGCTGATTCTGCCCCAGGATTATTTTATACCATTTGGCTAGATGAGCAGATAATGTAAAGCTGGGTTGGGGGGCTCCTGGAGTAGTGATTAACCAACCCTTTGCCCAACAGCTGGGAGTGGTGTCTGTACCTTTTCCCCTAGAGCTTTGCAAAGGACCTGTACAGTGCTATGGCCTGAGACACTGGGGACTTACTTCGTGTAGTGGGGCAAAGTGGCTCTGTCTTGTTTTCAGTTGGTCTCTATCCTATCCTGGTGAATCAGTTACTCTGGGTTGAAGTCTCAGCTGTGGAGACCATCAATTAAGTCACCCTGCCTGCCATGGGCAACAAGTGGGAAAGGAAAATCAAACCTTCCCACAACCACACACCCAGAGTACCACTTTGGATAGTCCTCAGGTGATTGGTCCAGTCCAAGACATCCAAATCAATTGTCCCAGTCAGCACCTGGTCTCAAGGGGGAGAGTTCAAAAGGGGCACCTAGATAGCAGGGGTCTGCTGTCAGCTCGAGTATTACTCATTCTGGTGCTCCATAGAGTCAGAAGAACCTCCCTAGGAAATAAATTAGTCTGGGTAGGTTGATGCCTCCTTCCATACCTTGCACCTCTGTCATACCCAGTCATTGGTAACCCCACAGGGCAGTTCCTGCCAGTGAGCTGTGCTCCTCCAGGGGTTTGCACCTGCCTGAGTCACAGGGAAATCTATGTCTTCTCAGCCAGGCATCCATACTCTGCTACCATCTGGCAGGGGCAGCTGAGGCCTGACAACCTCAAGTGGTAAATAAAAGCTGGGGTGGTTCACTCAGTTCCAGTCCCACCCCTGATTAATGTTGCTGACCTTATATTTTCCCAGAATTTGTGATTCTGTCCTGGCTATATTCCCCTCAGACCAGGTGCTATTTGAGTTCACAGAAACTGTGACTCAGCCCTGGTCTGTGCTGCTGCCCGGAGCTGGTGTCTCTGCTGCAGTCTGTGTTGAGGCGGGTGCAGTTAGAGCTCACACTCAGCTCTGGGTTCCAGTCTCTGCCCACCTGCCTTTGTCTCAGCTATGATCCCCTGAGGGCTGGGTGCTTCTTAGGCTCACTAAAGCTATCCTGGCTCAGCACTGCCCTAGGAGTATCCCGTCTCTGCTTGCCTGCATCTTCTATTCTCTGTCCCTGCTGCACCCCACCCAGGCAGGTACCACCTCAGGCATACCCTTTATTCATGGGGCCTGTGTTACTGTCCCAGATCTGTTCTGCGAGTGTCTGCCACTGGAGAAGGCGCCTGGCTTTCTCTGGTTGCCCAGAGAGACAGGGAGTGTCTCTCCAAAATATCCCCAGGAGTGAGAGCTCTATTGTTCCCACTGCTGCCGCTGTTCTCTGTGCTGCGGGGCACTGCCTCTCCTTCTCCCTTATGGTTCCTTCAGCCCACTGTCTTCTCCTTAACCCCATGCTGCAGAATTAGCACAGACTTGCAACAGCCCATGCCCTGTCCACACCTCTCAAGAAAATGCCCAAGAATCTGGAGTCCATAAGCTACAGGCTTCCAGACCTCAGGGTGAGAATGGAGGGGAGTGCTGGGAGTTCAGAATTTCAGGTAGAGAATATGTACAGCTTTATATAGTTTTATGACTGGCAGTAGAGAGCCATGGCACCTAGTAGGGGAAGGAGATCCGGTTTTTAGAGGGTCTCTCCCGTGGGATAAAATGGGAGGATATTTTAACTCTGCTCACTTATTTGTAGAACGTAGACTATGAGTCATTCTCTTGGGGGAGGGGACTCCCATCTGCTTGGTGATGGATTTTGTACCTATTATTTGTATTCTTGGGGTCATAGCTCACCTCAGCAGGGTTGATGTGCATTCTTCAGCTTTCTCTCTTGGCTCAGCTCCAAACTATCAGCTTATCTGCTAAACTTATGTCCTTTAACTCTTCTTCTGGATGGGAGCCTCTGTGGAAAGCTGGCTCCAGTTAGCCATCTTGCCTCCCCCTCTGATCTATGATTTCTTTCATCAGTGTTTTGTAGTTCTCCTTGTAGAGATCTTTTATTTTCTTTATAGTTATTGTAAATGGTATTAGGCTCTTGATTTGGTTCTTGGCTTGACTGTTATTAGTATATAGAAATGCTCCTGATTTGTGTATGTGGATTTTGTACTTATCAATTCTAGGAGTCTTTTGGTAGAGTCTTTCGGGTTTTCTAGATACAGAATTATACCATCAACAAACAAGGATAATCAGACCTCCTTTTTCTGATTCAGATGCCTTGTACTTCTTTCCCATGCCTGAATCTGCTGGCTAGTACTTTCAGTTTCATGTTGAACAGAAGTGGTTACAGTGGGCACTCATGTTTTCTACCAGTTCTTAGGGAGAATGCTTTCAAGTTTTGCTCCATTCAGTTATGATGTTGCCTGTGGGTTTGTATATGGTTTGTGTAATTTTGAGCTGTTTTTTTCTGTGCCTAGTTTCTTGAGGGCTTTTATTATGAAAGGGAGCTAGATTTAATCAAATACTTTTCTGCATCTATTGAGATGATCATATATATATGTGTATATATATATATATATAGAGAGAGAGAGAGAGAGAGAGAGAGTCTTTGTTTTTGCTTCTAATGAATGTGACGAATCTCATTTGTTGATGTGTTTATGTTGAACAATCCTTGTATCCCTGGGATGAAACCCACTTGATTATGGTAGATTTTTTAATATGCTGTTGAACTAGGTTTGTAGTATCTTGTGTACTTTTTCATCTGTGTTCATAAGGGATATTGGTCTGTAGATTTCTCTTTTTTGCTGTTGTTGTATCTTTTCTTGGCTTTGATATTAAGGTAATAAATATTGGTTTTCTAGAATGAGTTAGAGAAATTCCTTTCGCCTTGATGTTACAGATTAATTTCTGTAAGATAAGTGCCAGTTATTCTTGTAGGTCAGGTAGTATTTGGCTGAGAATCTATCTGGTCTGGGGCTTTTGTTGTGATGCTTTTATTACTGCATTAATCTCACTACTGGTTCCTGACCAGCTCAGGATTTCTATTTCTTTCTGATTCAGGCCTAGGAGGTTGTATGTTTCTAGGAACTTATCTATGTCCTCTAAGTTTTCTAGTTTTGTATAAGAGTTTTTCATAGCATTTATGGATGATGTTTTGTATTTCTGTGCCATCAGAAATGACTCCTTTTTCATTTCTGATTGAGTTTATCTGAGTCTTTTCTATTTCTGGTTAATATGGCTAGATGTTTATTGATTTTGTCTATCTTCCCAAAGAATGAGCTTTTTGTTTTGTTGATTTTTTTTTTTTTATTCCATTTCATTTAGTTTTGGTCTGAGCTCTGCTATTTCTTTTCTTCTGTTGGCTCTGGGTTTGGTTTTTTCTTTTTCTACTTCCTTAAAATGTGATATCAGGTTGTATCTTTTTGATGTACGCATTTAAGTTTATGAACTTTCCCCTTACCATTACTTTTTCTTTATTCCACACATTTTTGTGTCCTCTTTGTCATTCAGTTTGAAGACTATTTGGATTTCCATATTAATTTCATCCCTGACCCAAGGATCACTGAGCAACAGGTTCTTAATTTCCATGACTTTGTGTAGATTTGAGAGTTTCTATCAGAATTGATTTCTAGTTTTACTCCACTGTGGTCTAAGACAATGCATGGTATAATTTTGATTTTTCTGAATTAGCTGAGAATTTTTTTATGGTCTAAGATATGATCAATATTAGAAAACATCCCATGTGCTAATGAGAAGAATGTATATTCTGTAGGTTTAGGGTAGAGTTTTATGTAAATGTCTGTTAGGTCCATTTGTTCTAGATTCCCATTTAAGTCTAGCGTTTCTTTGTTGATATCCTGTTTTCGTGATCTGTTAAGATTTGTCAGTGTCATGTTTAAATCCCTGGTGATTATAAAACTGTTTATTTTCTTGCTTAGATCTAGTAGAACTTGTTTATGGATCTAGGGGGTCCTGTATTGGGATCATATATATTTAGAATTGTTATGTCTTCTTGCTGAATTCCCCCCCCCCCATCATTATACATCACTGTTTTTATCTTTTTTCCTACTACAGTTGATTAAAAGTCAACATTTTCATATGATTAACATATGAAAATGGCTACACCTGCTTGTTTTTGGTTTCTGTTTGGATAGAATTTTTTTTTCCTCCATCCTTTTACCTTGAGTCTATGAGTTTAAGGGACAGCATATACTTGGACTATGATATTTTTATTCATTCAGCCAGACTGTCTTTTATGTGGAGCCTTAAGACTGTTCACTTTCAGTATTACTATTGATATGTGGTATATTGTTCTATTCATCATGTTGAATGATATCTTGTTTTGTTCTCTTTTGTGCTTTTTTTTTTTTTTAATAAAAGCTGTTAGCTTTAACTTTGGAGTGTTTTTACACGAGTGTGTAGTTGAGCTGTTGCTTGTATAGTACACTTTTGAGTACTTCCTATAAGGCAGGTCTAGTGGTGGCCAGCAGTTCTGTTTAAGAAGACTAAAAATGAAGCCCTAAACCCTTCTGGCTTATAAGGTTTCTGCTGAGAAGGCTGCTATTTGCCTGATGGCTTTCCCTTTGTAGTTTAGTTGTTGCTTTCACCTTGCAGTTTGTAGAATTTTCTCCTTCATTTTGACTTTGACCAGAATGACGACCGTGTGTCTTGCCTTTTCTTCTTCTCCCACAGGGATACCTATAGTATGCATATTGGCTCACTTGTTATAGTTCCATATTTTTCAGAGTGATTATTGATTTTTCTTTATTCATTTCTTTGCATATTTGGGTGAGTTAGTTTAAAAACGTTGTCTTCATATTCTGAGAATTTTTCTTGTGCTTTAAGTCTCTTGTTGAAGGTTTCTGATATATTTTCAAGTTCCCTAAATAATACTTTCATTTCTTTAAGTTTTATTCTGTCCTTTTCTATCTCTTTAGTGACTGTTTCACATCCTAAGATAGTTTTTGGCTTCTTTGTGTTTGTTTTCCACTTTCTCTTCAATTCCATTCGTGTTATTTGCCATCCACATTCTGAATTCCATTTATGATATTTGAAAAATTTCCCTTTGGTTGGGGTTTGTTGCTGTAGATCTATTACATTCCTTTGTGGGTATTGAACTAGCTTGGTTCTTTTGCTGGTTTCTTCTCATCTGAGCTTCTACTTTTGGTTCAGGGCAGGTAGGTTTGCAGTGCATCTACTTGCAAGCTTTGATTCTTTCCTTGAGAGCAATGTATGTGGGCCATTTCTAGTCTGCCATCTTGGTTTCTCTCCTAACTTTTCCATTTTATTTCAAGATACTTGACATTAAGAGTTGATGTAAGACTAGTAAATTGTAGTTTTCTTAGAAATTATCCATGCCATTTAAGTCTTAATATGTATTTACATAGAGTTGAATGAAGTAGTTTCTTATAATACTTAACATTTTGGGTTTGATAATTATTCCTATTGTCATTTCTTTTTTTTTTTTTTTTGTCACCCTGGGTAGAGTGCCGTGGTATCATAGCTCACAGCAACCTCAAACTCTTGGGCTTAAGCAATTCTCTTGCCTCGGCCTCCCGAGTGATGGGATTATAGGCATCTGCCACAATGCCCGGCTTGGTTGTAGCTGTCACTGTTGCTTGGCAGGCCCAGGCCAGGCTTGAACCTGTCAGCTTTGGTGTATGTGGCCGATGCCCTATTCACTGAACTATGAGCACCAAACCCATGTTGTTATTTCTACTTTTTTATGTTTGTGCCTTCTCTCTTCCTCAATAATTATGTTGATTTATTTTGATGATTTTTTAAATGATCAAATTTTGAATTTACTAGTTCTATTTCTCTGTTTTTTTGATTTAATTTCTAGAGATTCTAAATTAATATCTGAATTTGGTTTTATTCAATCCTACCTCTTTCATTTTTGGAGGAGGGAGTTGCTTTATTTTTCCTAGCTCTTAAACTTATCTGATTCTTAAAATTTGTTTTTGTTGATGTAAGTATTAAATGCCATTATTAATCTCTAATAACTCAAAGATTTTTATGTATAGGATTTTCATTAGTTTTATTTTTAAGAAATTACACTGTTCAACTTCAGGATTCTTCAATAACATACTTTTAAAAATGTTTCTAGGTAACAGACCTTTGGTTGTTTTATTCATTTCTCATTGTATTACTTTCAGGTCAGTGTATACTTTTTAGTATTATTTCTATCCTTTGAAATATACTGGTGTTTATCAAACTTTTCTTTGTTGCTGAAGATATGGCCATTTTTTTTTTCTGAATATTTCCACAAGCACTTACAAAAAGATATATCCTCCATTATTAGAGTTCAGAGTTTATTATAGGTTACATGATATATTTCATTGATTATGCTGTTTAGGTCTTCTATATCATCCCTATTTTTTTGTCCACTTGATCTTTCATTTTATCAATTTCATCTTTTGAAAGGATCCACATTTTGTTTGGTTAATGCTTTTACTTATTTATGTAAGTTTTTAGTTCACTTAGTTCTGCTCTGATGTTTATTATTATTATTTTATTTTTTTGAGACAGAGTCTCACTGTGTTGCCCTCGGTAGAGTGCTGTGGCCTTGCAGCTCATAGCAACCTCAAATTCTTGGGCTTGAGTGATTCTCTTGCCTCAGCCTCCCAAGTAGCTGGGACTACAGGCGCCTGCCATAATGCCTGGCTATTTTGTTGTTGTAGTTGTCATTGTTGTTTGGCAGGCCCAGACTGGGTTCGAACCCGCCACCTCTGGTGTATGTGGCTGGCACCCTGATTCCTGAGCCACAGGCACTGAGCCTGATGTTTATTATTTTTTTGTTTTGCAAAGTTCCGTTTGGTTTATTACTTTTCTAGTTCCTTGAAGTGCACTGCTCAGTTTGTTTGAAATCTTTCTACTTTTCTTGATGTAAATGTATGTTACTATAAACTTTCTTTTTAGCATTGGTATTACTGTATCCCACAGGTTTGTAATGTTTCCATTTTCCATTTGTTTACTTTTTTTTAAATTTCCATCTTTATTTCTTCATTCCCATAGTGGTTGTTCAGGAGTATGTTATGTAGTTAACATGTTTCCAGCATTCTTCTTGGTATTGACCTCTAGTTTTATTCTATTGTGGTCTGAGAAGATACTTGATATGATTTTGATTTTTGAAAAGTTTGTTGAGTGTTATTTTGGGTCCTAACATATGGTCTATCCTGGAGCTTGTTGATGGGCCGATGAAAAGAATTTATGTTCTGTAATTGTTTAATAAAATGTTCTGTAAATGCCAGGTCAATTTGAAATATAGTCCAGTTTAAAGATAATGTTTCTTTGTTGATTTTCTATCTAGATGATCTGTCTAATGCTGAAAGTGGGTATTGAAGTTCTCCTCTGTTATTGTATTAGAATTTCTCTCTTTAGATCTAGTAATATTAGCTTTATGAATTGAGGTGTTCCAGTATTGGGTACATATATAGAATTGGTATGTCCTCCTGCTGGACTGAACCCTTTTTCATGCAGTGATGAAATTCTTTGTCTTTTCTTTTTTTAAAATTGTTTTTGACATAACATCTAGTTTATCTGATGTAAGTATAGCTATTCCTGCTCACATGTGGTTTTATCATCTTTTTCCACCTCTGTACTTTGAGCCTTTAAGTCTTTACTGGTAAAGTGCATTTCTTATAGACTACATCTACTTGGATCATGTTTTTCCCCCCATTCAGCCAATCTGCATCTTTTAAGTGGAGTATTTAATCCATTTATATTCAAGGTTATTATTGACATGCGATGTTTTATGCCTATTATAGTGCTAATTTTCTGGTTGTTTTATATATTCATTGTTCCTTTTTTTCCCTACTCATATTGTTTGCCATATGGTTTGTTTTTCGTAGTGGTACCATGTAATCCCTTTCTCTTTCTTGTTTGTGTGTTTGGATATGTTAAAGTCTCCTTTTATGGTATAGTTCTCTTTATCTCTCCTTGCATGTTTTGTTACCTCTGCTTAATGAAAGCTGTTGCTGTGTTATTGGGATTTCCCCTAACTGTTACATCATAAATTGTAGCATCTGGCATCCTAATATCCTTCTTTGTCCCCTTTTTTGGTCTGAATTCTGCTTTATCAGATATTAAAATGGGGCCTTTTTCTGTTTCAGGAAGTTTTTATTTAGAGAAATCAGTATTTATTCTGTTGTATTGCATTGGTATTTTTGTTTTTGTTTTTGAGACAGAGTCTCATTATGTTGCCTTTGCTGGAGTGCCATGGTGTCACAGCTCATAGCAACCTCAAATTCTTGGGCTTAAGTGATTCTCTTGCCTCAGCCTCCCAAGTAGCAGAGACTACAAGCACCTGCCACAACACCCAGCTATTTTTTTTGTTGTTGCAATTGTTTAGCTGGCCTGGGCTGGGTTAGAACCAGCCACCCTCATTGTATGTGGCTGGCATGGTAACCACTGTACTACAGGCACATATGTGGTTAGTGCATGTATAGGATCTTTGTATATCTATCGTATTTCTAGCAGTTCTTCTTGAATCTTTTTTCTTTCTTTCGTTATGTTTTATTTTTTAAGTTTTTCCTCCTTTAACTTCTCTGTTTATCATAAATCATTGTGTTTACTTGGTCATGTGATCCTTTGAAATTAATTTTAATTTCTGAATTTTTTAATATTTCTAAGTATCTTCTTACTCTTTAATTCTCTAAAAATGTTTTCTGATCACCTCATTTGAGTTTCTATAATCTGGAATTATATTATTCTTTCAGAAAATCTATCTTTATATTAATTAAGCTTATTTCAAGATACTAGGGTCAATTTTCATCTATTTGTGGGCATGTCTTTCTGGAGTGCTTTCATTATTATTATGGAAAATTTTCTCTTTATTGTGTCTTTTAAAAATATCTTTCTGTGGAATTTGATTGCAATCCTTAAATGTTATTCATTTTTACTAGCAAATAGTTTATACTTTTAAGAGTAGAGTGGGTCTAGAAAGCTTTTTTTACCCTCCATATGTCTGGAGTTCCTGAGTCTATTGTGTTCATAAAGGAGGCAAAAGTATGGTCTTCTATTTTCCTCTCTTTCATTAATACTTTCTTTTTTCTTTGACCCTATTGTTCCTGTTATGGCCAATTGTTTCCCTTCATTTAGGGATTCACTAATAAGAATTACTTTGATCAGTTAATTTTAAGCATACATAGGATTCAGAATCTAGACCATTTCAACACCTCCATACCTTTCCACAGTTTCCTTATATCCACAAATGGAAATCTACAGAGTCTCTTCCATTTTCTATTGCTTTTATGAGAATGCCCTTGGAAGCCCTTCCAGTTAAGTAGTTGAATTCTCCATCTCTCAAGGCCATAAGAAGTCCCCTTACCTTCATTCAGCTTTTCCTATGAAGGTATTATTATTGTAGTGTATGTGAGAAACCCTGCTGTCAGTGTCTGTATTAATACAGAAAATTACGTTCAAGTAAGCATCTGCTCCATAAGTTTCTGCCCTGCTTGAGTATGCTGTAAGGACACTTACATTATTGTTTCACATATGTACTACCTGGCACTGTCTCCGAAGAGTGCTGTGTCTGGCTGGTGTGGCTGGGTGCTAAGAGCCAGAGGTGAAAGCTATTTGGGGATTGTCCCTTCTTCCTCCCTTACTGGGTCAATGAAAAAATAGTGTAATGGGATTTCAACTGTTGTCCCAAAAAGCTGTCCCTATGCCATCCCCTTTATTACATACCTTTCATGTTTCTTCAAAGTGCCAGATTAGCATCAAGCTCAATAGGGTCTACTTTCACAGCTGTTTCCACTATATCAGTTTCTTTGGTTGAAGTTTTGTTGGATAGTACATAGGGACAGTGAGAATCTTGATCACCCATTTATATATATCACTAATTAGATGTCCAGGCATTTGGCTGCCTTAAGAGATTTATGCCACCTACCTCAGCTTCACTGAATTTCTTCACATTGACATTTAGAGCATTGTATAGAAATCACATTTCATCAATACCTACTGTGGGCTGTCTAGATATCATGAAGTTTTTAGTCGGCCTGGTAGCCATTACTGATTTCTACCTAGTCATTTATTTTTGGGGTTTATAAGAATATGTTGTCACTAAGTTTTGTGTTAGATGCTGTCTGTGGATTTTGAGACTCACTATCTTAGCTGCTTATTTTATTATGAGGGGTTTCAGGGAAATTCAAATACTACAATGAATTCTTTCCAGAATTTTTTGGCAGCATTGATTTGAGTAAAAGCAGGGAATAACCCAAGCACTCACCAATAGGACACTGGTTAAACAAATTATAATATATTTATACAACTGAATAATATCATTGTAAGCAAAGAAAGGGGTCGATCTACGTATACTGACTTACAGCTTTCTGAACCATTTTGTTAAAAATACATGAAATTAGGGAAAAGACTAGATTCTTTTTCTGGTGGTTGGCATTGTAGAGAACTCTTCTTTTCTTTTATTGCCCTCACAGCAACCTCAAACTCTTGGGCTTCAGCAGTCCTTCTGCCTCAGCCTCCCAAGTAGCTGGGACTACAGGTGCCTACCACAACACCCACCTGTTTTTAGAGACAGGGTCTCACTCTTGTTCAGGCTAGTCTTGAACTCCTGAGCTCAAGCAATCTACCTGCCTAGGCTTCCCAGAGTGCTAGGATTATAGGCGTAAGCTACCTTCCCTGGCCAGAACTCTTATTTTCTAAATTAAGCATTTTACTACATATCAGTGTTCGAATTTTATATAACACATATGCATTAACTTGTCATTAGAAGAATATACTTTGGAAGCAATGGTTATACTATAACTTAAAGTTAATTGTAAACCTAATACATATCTGTATAAATCTGGAGTCCACAAACTTTTTAAACAGGGGGCCAGTTCACTGTCCCTCAGACCATTGAAGGGCCGTACTGAGGGCCCCAGGATGAGTTGGCTGCTGAGCAGGACAGGCAGCAGTGGCAAAAATACCCTGCAGGCTGTAGTTTGAGGACACTTGTAATATTACTTGCCTCCACAATGGAAACTAGGTGTCTATAGAACAAGCTTTGGAGTAGAACTTTTCACTAGAAACTATTTTATACCTTTTGAATTCTAAAGCATGTGTGTATTTGTTATTCAAAAAATAATTGAAAATTTCAGATTTTATATAGAATAAAACTTCTTTGATATAAATAATGAACACAAATTAAAAGGAATTTATTACAATAATATGTATAAAACTACACAAATTAAAAACTAATCTAAAATAGATAATTTAGAAAATAGCAAAAGGGTAAGGTGCCGGCCACATATGCCGGAGGTGGCGGGTTCAAACCCAACCCTGGCCAAAAAAAAAATTATTAGCATAAGAAACTCTGTAAGGGAGTAAATAGAACCAAAAATTTTATACTGAAAGCTAAAGTTACTATAATAATAATGTGGTCTAAGGGCACTGAGTTGGGTTCATTTGGGAGAAATATTTTAAATGGCATTAATTCCACATATTTATTCTGGCAGTTGATAGCTTTTGAACTTATCAAATACTTTAAATAAAATTTGAAAAAGAATCAGTGTCATTGTGACTATTTTTCCTTGAAGCATAGGTACAGACCATAAAACAAGAACCAAAATAATCTGTTAAAATGGGGTCACCAAAGTATGGCCAGGCAAAATCTAGCCTGTTGTCTTTCTGTACCTGTGAGCTAAGAATGTTTTTTGCATTTTTAATGGTTGGAAGAACATCAAAAGAAGAGTGTTCTGTGACCTGTCAACAGTATATGAAATTTATATTTGTGTCCATAAAGTTTTATTTAATTTATCCTTGAATAGTCATTTACATATTTGCTTCGGCTACTTTTGTACTACAAGGGGCACAGTAGAGCTGTGACAGAAACTGTATGGCCCACAAAGGCTGAAATATTTATATATCATGGTCCTTTATAGAAGAGCAAGATAGAAAATATTCTGCTTTAATAAGGTATTTCATTAACCTGGAAAAGCTGGGTCCATTAGAATCATAGGTTTTAAATCCTCACTCCAGTTTTATTTTGTTTCTAATAAAGTGACCACAGAAATAACTGGTTTGATCCACAATTAGTAAATGTTTTCATTTTTATTCATGACTTAGGTAAATTCTTGAGACCAACAAATAAAGTATTTGAAATAGCATTCTTTCTCCTAAGCTAAAAATTCTTACCTTGCAGCTGTCACCTTAGAGTAAAAAGGAAGACTAACATATCATTTTGTGCTAGGCCACATAATTAATGGACCAGTGCACACATTGATGGGTTTAGATGAAAAGTGACTGAAATTTGAACTATTAGCTTTCCCTTTCTTGTTACTTCAAAACTAGTTTAGGCTTTAAACATCAACTTACAGGTGTTTATCTTTTCTTACTTGTCAGATAAATAAGCTTGCTGAGACATACATAGTTTTGTGGTTTGGTTCACCTCTAAAAGAAAAACCCAAGAATTCCCCAACTGAATCCACAGTTAAAGACTATACTACCTAACGTTCTCTAAGGTTACCTCCATGGACATATCCTTCAAAAATGAAAAATTAGAAAGGTCACTATCGAATAATGATTTACTAAGGAGTTATATGGAATGGTCTTTGCCTTAAAGTTTGAGCACTGAGTGGAATTTTGTCAGATAATTCATAAACAGTTTAATAAACCTTTAATATTTATCTAAAAGATAGATATTTTAATTATTAGCTTAGTAAAATAACACAAAAATTATTTTGTTTCCAATAAGGCTTTTAGTCAGCAAAGAAGGAGAGTATTATGGCAGATTTTCTATATAGTCTGAATTTTTTTGATAAGTTCATATTTCATTAAGAAAAGTTAAGACTAAGTTATCTTCACGAAGGAATATTTAGAATATTAAGAAGTTAATAAACTGTAATTGTCTCTTATATCAGTTTAAAATTATAGTTAGAAAAATATGTGAATATATGTTTGTTTCTGGATTTATTTTAATATCTTAAGGTAAAATTAGGCATTTAGAAGAAAATACAGCATTCTTTTAAACATAGATTATTATTCTATAGTTCTTTATAAACATAGTTAAAGTCTCCAGTGAAATTTTGGGCATTAATAGAAATTTTATTTCAGTATTTATTGTTAATAGTTACGTTTTACAATACTTGTTTAAAACTTGCCGCAAAACAATTAGTAGAAATATTTTTTTTCTCCTCGGTCTGAAATAGTTGCTGCACTATAATGAAGGTTGAATTAGATAATTATGATGTTTAAGCATACAATTTAGAGGTATGCATAAGGCCATAAATCTTCTTTGCATTGCTTTTCACTATTAGGGTTTATTATTTAGTTTCTTCCAGATGGATGCTTTTATAAGCCAAAACATAGGCGCATTTCTGAATTTACCTCTAGGCCTTAAGACAAAAGAAATAAGGGTACTATAACCTCGCTTGTTTAAAACATCACTGTGCTACTTTGGATGACAGTTTACAATTTATAAGTAGGGTTTATAAAGTCACTGAAGCAGACATAAGCATAGATTTTTTTTCCCCTTATATATACTCCTGGGCTGTCAGTCACACCTCCCTAATGCTTTGTTGCACAGGCATGCAAATAACTAAAACCACGGATTTTATCAGTTTTGTGCCCAAAGGCTTTTCAAAGGCTTGCAACCATACCAGTGTTTGAAAAGCCCAGATTAAGGTCCTTAAGCAATGATTTTAGTTTTATATAAAACAATAAAATAGTCTTGAATTTTCTTATAATGATTTAAGAATGATAAAAATTACAATGTAACAAAATTTTCAAAACTTTAGTTTTTATGTATTGTTTTGTTTCCAACATTTTATATATAGTAACTTTCATATCTCTAGAACATATGAATGACTTAAAAATATATCATTTTCAGTGATTTTATGCATATTTATGTATATTAATATATAATAAAAAAACAACAACAAATACCCATGGCTATGCTGACTATACTACCTTCCCCTGGTATGCCGAATGTGACATTCTTAGTAATTTTTATTTTCATATTATCTATCTGTATTTTATCTTGGTTGCGTAGTAATTTAGTATATAGCTTTAACTTAAAGGCACATATTTTTAGCAGCTGAAGTAGGGTTTAAGCAAAAAAACTGTATATGTTTAGATCCCTGAGTGTTCTCCAAACTTCTTTCCAAAAGGGACATACTAGCTTGCATTCCCACCAGCAGTGCAGAAGTGTTCCCTTTTCTCCACATCCATGCCAACATCTGTAGTTTTGGGATTTTGTGATGTGGGCTACTCTTACTAGAGTTAGATGATATCTCAAAGTGGTTTTGGTTTGCATTTCTCTGATGATTAAAGATGATGAGCATTTTTTATGTGTCTATAGACCATGGGCCTGTCTTCTTCAGAGACGCTTCTGTTCTGTGTCATGTCTTGTGCCCACAATGAAATCAGATCACTTGTTCTTTTCTTATTAATAAGTTTGAGTTATCTGTGGATTCTGGTTATTAGACCTTTGTTGGAAATATAACCTGCAAAAATCCTCTCCCATTCTGAGAGCTATCTACTTGCTTTATTTACTGTGTTCTTGGCAGTGCAGAAGCTTTTTAGTTTGATCAGATCCCAGTAATGTATTTTTCATGTTGCTTCGATTGCCCTGGGGCTCCTCCTCATAAAGTATTCTCCCTTTCCTCTGCACTCTCTCCAAGAATTTTTATAGTTTCATGTCTTAAGTTTAAGTCCTTTAACCAGTGAGAGTCAATTTACTAGGTGTATATCCAAAAGACCAAAAATCACTTGGCAACAAAGATATTTGCACCAGATTGTTAACTGCTGCTCAATTCATAATTGCAAAGTCTTGGAAGAAGCCCAAGTACCCATTCACACATGAATGGATTAATAAATTATGGTATAGCTACACCATGGAATACTATGCAGCATTAAAAAAGATCCATCTTTACCCCTTTTATGTTTACATGGATGGAGCTGGAAAATAATCTTCTTAGTAAAGTATCTCAGGAATGGAAAAAAAATATCCAATGTACTCAGTACTACTATAAAACCAATTTATAATCACTCACACTTTCATATGAGAGATGAATCACAACTATAGCCGAGGATGAAGGAGGGAAGGGGAAGGGGATGGGAAAGGAGGGGGATGGTTTGATAGAGGGAGGGTTAATAGTGGGACTACACATAGGGAGCATATTGCAAGGGTACAAGTGAAATCTATCCAGTATTGAACACAAACATCTTAACACTGTGATTAAGTAAATGAGGTGAAAGATATATTAATTAGTAGGATGTAAGCACTCTAATTTGTACAAATAATCAACACACTGAATCCCACAAAGGCATAAATGTATTCATGATCTATGTATATATGCCTTAATAAAAAAAAAAAGTTTAAAAGAAAACTGCATATGTTTTAGTACTGTCTAGTTTTAGAAAACTGGTTCCCATTATAGATTTTGCAGCTGGACGTGGGATTATTAGAAATGTATTATTTCTTGTACTTTCTGAGGCTAAAGTATGATATGAGAATATAAGGAAGGAAATAGGGATCAGCAGAAAAACAGGATGAATCTGATTGAACATAAACAACTCTAGACTGAACATAAGATGGTTGGTTACATCTATAACTGAATGGCTCCAGGAAATTTTTAGCTAAAACTGGGTAGGATGGATATGTCCCTGGAGCAATATCTGCAATATGAGAAGGTTTACTCTTAAGACATATTAGGATCTTTGTCTGAATTTCATCCTGACTACTGATTGGTGGAAGAATTGTGAAATTACCCAGTGGTGCAGAGTAAAGGCAGGGGCGGAAGTCAAAATTACTATGCAGTGAGATTCTGTGTAAACGAATATAGTAAATAATTATATGTATATTTTTCTATGTAGAGATAAAGGAACCAGGAGTCTATACCATGTAGTTGTAGAGATATTTTCCCAGTATTTATGTAATACTCATTTTCTCTTTCCTTCATTTGGCGAGTGAATAGGAGAAAAGGAATTCTTTCAGCCATAAGAAGCCTTTAAGCAGTGCTTTTTATAACTGTGGGGTTTTAAACCTCCCACAAAACAATAGAATAATTTTCTTTGAGGGAGGTTGTGGAGAAGTTAATGGTGGTAGAAAACTCTGCTGAATATACTGATAGTAATGAGGGGCCTATAGGCCCAATGAAGGCATAGAGCTATTTTGGTAATCATATGTACCACTATCAAGATTAAATGTCATCATTGAGAAAAGTAGTTTATTTTGACTTGTTTAGCAATGGTTTCCTTTTGGGTAGTTCTGGGTTTTTGCTGATGGTATGTGGGTTACTGGAGGTACATGTATCTCAAAAGAGAAACTTTGGAGGTACATGTATCTCAAAAGAGAAACTTTGCTGGAGCTTTTCTTTTAGATACACAGAACCAGGTGTTTTGGCAGATGACTTCTCCTATCTCATGGCCTGCACTCGTTATCTTTAAGGGCTTGCCTCTAAAAAGATTGTTGATTAGGTCAGGCATTGTTATGTGTAGGTGTCCACTTGCTTCCTCCTATTTATGGCAGTTAATATGTGGAGAACTTAAGACATAAGCAAAATTTTATACTTTTTTGAGGAAGATCATTAAGCAGGGTAGTGGAATAGAGCAGGGGATAAAATGCTCTTCAAATCCAAGGAATGTTTAAGTATCTTTGATGAGAGGGGTGTGGGTTGTTCTGCTTTGGGGTAGATTCTTTTCCATAATTGGAGAGAATACTGCTTAGCAGAGTCACTTCCAAGCTCTCAAAGATGCATTTTTAGGAATTAATCCAATCTCTGCCAAGTGTGTGTGTGTGTGTGTTTTTGTAGTTTTTGGCCGGGGCTGGGTTTGAACCCGTTACCTCTGGTACATGGGGTCGGTGCCCTACCCCTTTGAGCCACAGGCGCTGCCCATCTCTGCCAAGTGGTATTATTACAATTAATTCAGCTTTTCTCTATACAGAACTGTTGATAGCTAAAGAAAAAAATAAAAGTTTCATCCATGGAAGAGATTACACCTAATGTGACAGGTCAAACTTTGGAAACTAGCTGTAGCATTTCATGGACTTGAGAACATCACTAGTTACTTTTTACATGTTTGAAAATGTCTTCATTCTAACTTTATTTTAAATAAAATTTGACTATGTGTAGAATTTTACAAGAAAATTATTTCCTTATGAATTTTGCAGCCATTGCTCCATCATTGTCCTGTTTCAAAGTTGCTGTTGAGAAGCCCAATGCCATTTTGATCCTCTGAAGTTTGAAGTCTTAGGTTTGTTCCCAGAGTTCTGAAATTTTTATAATGATATGTGTTGGTTAGGTGGTCTATTTTCCATCTATTTTGCTGAGGCTTCAGTGGGCTCTTTCAATCTTGCAATTTGTTGCACTTCAGAAATTTTGTTTAATAATATTGTTGATTACACCCTCTACTTTGTTTTCTCTTTATTTCTTTATGTTAGATCTTCTGAAATGGATCTCTTTTTTTTTTGAGACAGGGTCTATCTCAGTCACCTGAGCTTGAGTGCAGTGGTGTCATAATAGCTCATAACTTCACACACCTACGCTCATGCAATCCTCCATGATCAGCCTCCCGAGAAGCCGGGACTATAGGTGTAAGAGACTATGCCTGGCTAATTTTTCTTATTTTTGTCAAGATGAGGTCTCACTCTTGTTCAGGCTAGTTCAGCACACACAGTCCTCCCATCTCAGCCTCCCAGAGTGCTGGGATTACAGGCATGAGCCACCACACCTGTCCTATTATTTTCTTTATTGTATTTTTCCATCTTTCTTTTTGATCTGCTTTCTGGGAGTTTTAATCAATTTTATTATAATGTTCTTCAATTTATTTCTACTGTATTTTCATTTCCAAAAAACCCTTTTAGTTTTCAGGGCTTTTAAAATAGCTACCTGTTCTTGTTTAATGGATATATTATCTTCTTACCACTCTGAGACTATTTTTTTCTTCTTCTTCATGCATGACCTTTCTTTTGTCATGCTGTTATTGTTTTTATGAAAGTTAAAGACTTTTCTAAACTGTCTTTATTTTTGGTTATCTGCTAATGTTTAAAGTGGTATACTAATTACCAGTGATACTAAAAACTCAGGGCATGGGTGTTTTGAGCTTCATGTAGGGTAATTCAGGGGTCCAGGAGAAAGTATGTTTTGGATAGCTGATCTGTAGAAGTGTTTACTACTAGTCTGATCAGTATTGAAATTTCTTGCCTGAAAGTTATGCCTTGACTTTCAGTGTTCTGGGAGCCAAGTAGCAAAAAGAAGGACAGAGATCTTAGTATTCCCAATTAAGATACACAGTCGCTTAACTCTCCTATTTGTGAAATGGTACTCACCCTAGGCTATCTTTTACTATATTCAGAGAACAACCCCCCAGAGAATTGACATCCAAGAATAAACTTTCACTCTTATGCTGGGGTGGATAAGACCATTTACCCAGTAGATTTTGTATCTTAAATAGCTTTGTTCTATTTTTCTTATTAGCCACTCCCTTTTCTGCCCTGATTTCATAGTTACCTACTACTGCCATTTCTTTTAGCCTTTTGAAAAGTTTCCTGTATAATTTAAGAGTCTAAATGAGTAAAATTTTTTAATGAATTTTAAAGGTATTGTTCTACTGTTGTTTTGCTTCTAGTGTTGCCACTGAAAAGTCCAAAACTAATCTAATCCTTTGGATTTGCATAATTTGGATTTGTTCTGAGCCTTCCTCACTGATAGGTCTTGGATTTGTCAGTTACCCTCTCTTCTCTTCTCTGTTTCCTTATTGTAATTTTGAAAGATAGTAAATTATATGAATACAGACTGCCATTTTTTCAGGAGCTTTTACAAAAATTCTTAGGTGAGCCAGTTCTCAATTGTCTTATTTGACCTATCAGCAGCATTTAGAATACTTGATAACCTCCCCTTCTTAGGTATATTTTCCTTATCTGGCTTTAGGAATACCACTTAACTGACAGCTCTTTCTTAATTTCCTCTGCTGGTTTTACTACATTTTCTCACCTCTAAGTGGAAGGCTTTATGGCTTAATCTTCAGACTTATTCTCTATTTACATTTACTTTCTCTGTGTTCTCATGTGCTCTTAATGGCTTTAACTGCCATTTATATTCTGAAATTTCTCAAATTTATATTTTTTACATAAACTCTTATCCTAAATTCCTGATTCATATATTCTTCATTCTTCATATTATGTCTGTATGCCTTGCAGCATCTCAAACATATCACACCCCAAACTGAATTCTAACTTTCCTCCTCTAATGCTGCTTCTCTCACATCTTCCCCTCTAGTTGGTCAATCTAAAAATGTTCCCTACTCTTCAACTCTTCCTTTTCTCATTCATTCTACTGCAATCCATCACCAAACCTTGTCTGGACCTCCAAAATACAAACAGAATCTGACCACTTCTTACCACTCCCACAATTACTACATTGAACAAAGCCATGATTGTATCTTGCTAAGACAGTTGTAGTAGACTCCTAACTAGTCTCCCTATTTTTGCCATTTGCTTCCCCACCCTAAGTATATTCTCAACATGGTAGCTAGAGTCATCTTTTCAACATGCAGTCAAAAAAACATAACTTCTTCACTTAAATCTTTTAATGGCTCTCAAAGCTAAGATCCTTACAAAAGCCTACAAGGACCTAATTGATCTGGATTTTCCAGTATGTCCAGTATCATCCCCTACCTTCTCCCTCTTGCTCATTCTAGCAATATTGGACCATTCATATAAAAAATAACCCCTCTTCTTACTCTTGTCTAAGTACTGCCCTTTGCTACTTCTTTGTTCTCTATATCAGTTATCCATCTGATCCAATATTTGTTGTCTCTCCCTTTCCATTTGAATGTAAGTTCCATGTTTTCTTCTTTGCTGTTTCTCTGGTATTTGGTAGAAATAGAACTTGATAAATATTGGTTGAATAAACAAATGAGTTAAGTAATGATGGTCACTACTGCGTTTAAGCTGAATAACAGTAACCACATCCCATACCATCACCTAGCACTTACTCTGTGCCACATATTATACTACAACACAAACACCCTCTGAGGTAAATACTGTTATTAACCCCAGTTTATGGATAAGGAAACTCAAGCACAGAGAGGTTAACTGATTTACTCAAGGTTACATAGGTAGGAAGTAGCAGAGATGGAATTTGAACCCAGGTTGTTTGGCTCCAAAGACTGTGCTCCTAATAACTAAGCTATATTGACCCTTGTTAGGAATTACAGTCAGACTTCTGAGAAGTTCTGGTTATCAGGGGGCACCATGGTAAGTCCACATTAGCCATGGACAGTCAGTGGGTTTGGTAAAACCAAGGGAGAAGCAAAACTTCAAATTATGGTAGCCCATATTTCAATTACAAATGTAGAGCAAACATCAGTAACCAAGGATATTGCCTCACCGTTCTTAAGCGCGCCATCCCCTTGTGCTGAGATGGTATTAACCCTTCTGTTTCCTGCATATGAGATGCTCAAATATGGTGAGAACCAGGAATAGGAAAAGAGATTAAGTATGAGAAATGTGAAAAACTAAGAGATGAAGCATTAGCTAGAGACTATTTTAATTTTCAAATTGAAATAAATCTATAACTGAATAGGACTGAAAATTAATCCTTACCCTGTCTTCCACTAACCAGCAGGCAGAAGGTTGAAAGGAAATCCTTATTAAATATAGACATACAACTGTGTTACAGTGATTGAACTGTAGGATCTTGCTATATATGCTTAATGTAATATATGTCAACTGCAATATTCAGTTTTGTTTATATAACATTTTAATTTTAGCTGACAGGATAAATTTTGTTTTTCCAAGTAAAGGGATATGAGTGGTATTACTGGAACTTACCAATACCTCATTCTCCTTTCTTGATATATGGAAAACTATGTTCAGCCCTCTTGCAGTTAGGTAGGACTGGGTGATTAGTTCTGTTCAGGGGGTCATATGAAACAAAATTTTCCATGACCTCTTCCTGCCAGGAGTATCTGAAGAGGCCAGTAGTATCCTGAGCCCCTGAGCGAGACAGAGTGACTTCCTGTCCCCCTCAGGAAACTTTTATGGAATATATCATAAGAGAAAAATAAACTTATTTGGGGGGCCATTAAGAATTTGGATTATTACTAAAGCATAAGGTAAGTAGCCTATCCTGATTAATTCAAAGGATAATTATCAAGAAAAATGTTTGTAAAGCTTCACAATATTATTGTGGGACTAAATAGAAAGAATCTTCTTCACTGGACTTTCTTAGACTTAACACAAAGAAAACAACAAAAATCTTGAGTTTTTGATTGGAATTGTGTTTTAACTATAGATAATGGAGGAACAGATTGCATATGAAAGTAATTTTGTTGTTGGAGCTTACTGAATTGTGCCATATTTTATGATTTCATATTTTTATAAATTTTTTTCTCTCTGTCCTCACTTATGCTTTTATTGCTTATTTTTTATAACGCTATGAGCCCTTTCTACTGTGATCAATTTTGTAAGCTTTTCGATCTTAAGAAATAAGTTCTGCATGGATAAAGTACTTGAGATCTAATTTATTGCATGGATATTATGACATCTGTTTTGCTATTTGCAATCTTGTTTTCTGTTTACCAACCATGTTTAGTTTAAGTAGCCAGATAAATGATCATTGGAAAAAATAAGTTATTGATGTATATTATATTCATATTAATTGTAGATTTTATTTATTACTTGTTAAAACACAATAGCTACACACATGATATTATCTAAGGCTAATATGTAAAGATCTAAGGATAATTATAATATTGCATAAAATGTCATTGACCCATATACTAAAAACCAATTGTCTACTTTGACATGGTTAAAATGGTGAATTTTATGTTCTATAAATTTATTTCAACAAAAAGGTCATTGACCCTTTGTTTAATACAAGTAATTTCTCAAATAAATTGAAAAAGAAAAGAAAATCTAAGGATTCTCTTAGGAGGAGAGAACTCACACAGGATGGAGGAGTTCCCTGTATTCTAGTACTCCTTCTGAGAACAAAGAGGAATTTGGATTTTAAAACATTTTAAA
Organism: Otolemur garnettii; assembly: GCF_000181295.1. Classification (NCBI taxonomy): domain Eukaryota; kingdom Metazoa; phylum Chordata; class Mammalia; order Primates; family Galagidae; genus Otolemur; species Otolemur garnettii. Next base: position 20,243,574 of record NW_003852419.1, read on the forward strand.
TTATTTATTCAATCTGAAAGTGTGATTTCCCCATTATGCAGTTCTTCCCTGCACTCATTTGTAGGCCAGGTGCCATGGCTCACACCCATAATCCCAGCACTCTGGGAGTCTGAGGCAGGTGGACTACTTGAGTTCAGACCAGCCTGAATAAGAGTGAGACCTCCATCTCTACTAAAAATAGAAAACAACTAGCCAGGCATTATAGCAGGTACCTATAGTCTTAGCTACTTTGGAGGGTGGGGCAAAAGAATCACTCATTCCCAAACTTTGAGGTTGCTGTGAGCTATATGATGCTATGGCACTCTACCGAGTGTTACAAAGTGAGGACTCTGTCTCAAAAAAAAAAAAAACAAAAAACCTCATTTGTATCCCCTAACTTTATTACCTTTTTTAAAAAAGGATTTATATAGGGAAAGTATGAAGAACTCCTGGAAAGCATAATAAAAAGAATGGTAACTCAAAAAACAATGGACAGAAGTCTTGAAAGCGCACTTCACAAAAGATACACCCAAATTTCCATTAACTATATTTTAAAAATCAGCTTCATGAGTCATCAGGGATATACAAATTAAATATACAATGTAATACAACCGTACACCCTCTGGAATGAGTAAAATGATGGTGGTGGCTGGGGAATAGGGATACCAAGTATTGGCAAGGACAGGGATGACATGGAATTCTCATTGGTAGAATGAGAATTTAAATTGCTACTGTTAGTCTGGAATCATCTTTGAAAATACCTGCTAGAGCCTTCAGTCTCAACAATTCAATTCCTAGATATTATACTCAAATAAATGGGTACATAAATTCAGAAAGGACATGAAGAAGAATATTTATAATAGCCCCAAACTGGGAATAACCCAAATGTCCATCAATGACCAAATGAATAAATAAATTATGGTATATTAAATAAGTCAGACCTCCCTTCCAAAGACCCAAATAGGCATCTTTATATATTACTACAGTACAGTAAATATATTTTATGAGTGTACCTATTTCTAGAGAAGGATGCTAGATTCTCTTCCAAAACCAGGTAAAATAGACTTATAGTATTAGATGACTGAGCATTTACCCTACGGGTATGACAAGGTAGGACAAAGCAGCCTTTTGTCCCATCTGGAGTGCTGGTAAAGTTTAGTTTCATGATCTGGATACCTGTTACATGGGTATATTCACTTAGTTAAAATTCATTGAGCTGAACACTTATACTACATATACTCCTCCAAATGTATGCTATTCTTTTTTTTTTTTTTTTTTTTTGCAGTTTTTGACTGGGGCCGAATTTGAACCTACCACCTCCATTATATGGGGCCGGCGCCCTACTCCTTAGAGCCACAGGTGCTGCCCTGTATGCTATTCTTTAACATTTGATAAGTACTCATTTTCCTATGAGAGGAAAAAAAAAATGGCCTTCAGAAGCAAATTTTGTGATCAACTCATCAACCCACTCTCTTTCTTGAAACCCTGAGCTTTGGGACATGAGTTTGTTATGACAGCTAAACATACTACGGAAGCTTTAGAAACAAAAGGAAGGGTAAATAGGGGAAGAAATAGATGTGTAAATAGCTATGTCTGCTGGGAGGCACTTTTATACACAGGAACCTAGGGAATTGTCCCCTACCACAACTACGTATTACCTTTGGTTTGAGTAAAAGACTTTTCTAAGCATTTATACATTTGAACTCAATTCTTTGATAACAGGGAAAAATGACTGTACATTTTATAAATCTTTAAAATATTGTTTACTTACATCCTTTTAAAAAGGTATTGTTTTTAAGATGATTTCTTGAAATTCCTGTCCTGAGTCATGTTTGTGATATGTCACACTATGTCACATCAAGTTATCTTACACTGAATAAACAGAGGAAAGGTTATACGAACTTAACATGACATTTGCCAGCTATTTTTTCTGCTTAAATGAATATGTTCCAAATGTCTAGATTATTAGCTTAGGAAAACTATAAATCTTATAAAGTAATGAAATAGTCATTTCTTTATATCTCAGTAGTGCCTACATATATGAGTACACCTAATTCTAGATAAGGAAAGAGTTTTACTAGAAGTAGCATGCTCTTCTTTCACATTTTATCTTCTTTCTTGTCTTTGCATATGAATGTACATGAATAAACTTGTTTTACTTCCTTCTTTGAAGCAATCTTATCTATAACATGGTAACTATCTAGTACAAGTGGAATTTAGCCAGAATAAAGAAAAAAGAACTAATTAAAATTTAACAGAAAATTTTCCCAGAAAGTATTTATTAAACTTACCGTTTGTTATGAGAAAAACATTATGAAGTTCTAAATGACCTAAAATAGCTCCCACCATTTTTATTTCTAATTAGGAAGGCAACGTAAAGTGAGATGCTCAGAACAATGTTCAGGTAATATAGGAAAAAAGATTCTTCTCACTGAGGAAAAGGAGTCACTCTACACACACACAGCTGTCCCCATTAATGTAAATTATATAGTTATGGTAAGCAGTACTTTATCCTCTCATATATTATTATAAATGTAGGTTTAAATGAAATACCCACTGAATGAACAATGTAATATTTTTCGTTTTAGGGGAACTGCAGAAGCTCCCATTTCATAAGTGACTACTTAGCTCAAGGTCTAGGGCTAATATAAAAACATTCAGTTCCATACTAGTACTATAACTTTAAAGGTGTTATTGCATGGAATTACCATGCAGAGGTATTATAGAGATTGTATGAGATAGTGTACAAAGCTGCTGTTCTGTACTATACCATTTAAGTAGTATAAGCACTTACTTTTAGTACTATTAGTATCATATGGTAAGCTATCTTTTTTTATGTCAAAAAGTTTAAAAGACCTCTACTAAATCAATAATGTTATGGCAGCAAGGAATTTGGGAAACAGTAGTAGTCTTGAAATAAAAAGCAGAATAATAAAATGATTCAGTGTGTGGGACTGATTGTCAAACAAGCATGGTTTAAGATACCGTTCTGACACTGAGGCTCTGTGTCCGCATTTGTAAATGGGAAAGTTAATACTTAACTCTTGTGATTGTTGTAAATATGAGATGTGACAGCAGTTGCAGAGCTTATTACTATGCCTGGTTAATAATATGTGCTAACTAGAAGTTCTTTTTTCTTTTTTAAGACAGAGTCTCACTTTATCGCCCTCAGTAGAGTGCCATGTGTCATAGCTCACAGCAACCTCAAACTCTTGGGCTCAGGCAATTCTCTTGTTTCAGCCTCTCGAGTAGCTGGGACTACAGGTGCCCACCACAGTGCCCAGCTATTTTTAGAGGCGAGGTCTTGCTCTGGTCGGGATGGTCTTGAACCTGTGAACTCAGGCAATCTACCCACCTTTGCCTCCCTAGTGCTGGGATTACAGGTGTGAGCCACCACACCCAGCCACTAGAAGTTATTTTTAAAACACAACTATAGCCCAGGATGAAGGAGGGAAGAAAAAGGGGGAGGGGGGAGGCTGAGAAGAGGGAGAGTAATTAATGGGACCTCACCTATGGTGCATATTGCAAGGGTACATGTCAGATCTTTTAGGAGTAGAGTATAACTGTCTTAACACAACAATTAAGTGAGGTGAGAGCTATGTTAACCAGTTTCATGTAAGCATTCCAAATTGTATATAAAATCAACACATAAATGCATAATGCGTTAATGTACACAGTTATGATTTAATAAAAAATTGTTAAGAGTAAAATAAAGAAAATTAGTTCCTTTATTCTCTTTTCCTAATAATATTCCATTTTTAGATTCAGCACAGTAATATAAAATTAAGAACATGTGCTTTGAAGTTAAAAAAAAAAAAAGACCTTTGTGGCCAGGCACAGTGGCTCATGCCTAAAAGACCTTTATACAATAATATGCTTGCATCATAATTTTTCTTCATCTGTAAAATATATATGTGGTAAGACTGTTGTGAGCATCAAATGAAATAAAGCACAAATAATGTGTTTCATTAGTTTTGAAGACAACACACAAGTGTTATTAAAGAATAACATTAAAGCATTGAAGAAGCACCCTCTTTCTATGGTACTGAGAATCGCACAGTGGCTCATGCCTAAAAGACCTTTATGCAATAATCTGCCTGCATCATGCTTTTTATTCATCTGTAAAATATATATGTGGTGAGATTGTTGTGACTAACAAATGAGGTAATGCACAAATAATGAATTTCATTAGTTTTGTAGACAACAAACAAGTGTTATTAAAGAATAACATTAAAGCATTAAAGAAGCACCCTCTTTCTCTGGTACTCAGAATCAGAAAAGTTAGTTAATAAATATTTTGTTTATCATTCAGGAATAAGACATTAACTCTTGAATTTATGTACAGTGTAGTAGAGAACATATGACAAGTATATTGAAGGTTTGTTTCCCTTGAGCAGGAAGGCCTTCCTTAGCCTCAGAATTCACTTGTAACAGGAATGGTATATTATTACAGTATCAGATTAATGCCTATTTGTAAAGCCCTTTAAAAGTAAAACGTGCTCTATAAATGTTTAGCATTTATTGCTAGTCACACCTAACATGGTTAGGCTCTTCAAAATACAGTTACTGCTTGATGAGTTGTTATATAACATGATGTGCCAAAAATGATAGCTGCTATAACATCAGATGTATCATTTCATGATTACAGCAGTAAGCAGAATTTCTATAGTTATACCTATTAATACATTATTCTCTGAAGGTTAATTTTTGTCTCTTAAAATTAAGGTACCAAAAAGTGAAATAATTCATTTAATTCCATGCTTCAAGGCACTGTAAAATGAAGCTTGAGCTTCTTGGAAACTCCTGAATTACTAGTGCTATAGAACTACACTGTCCAATATGGTAATTTTTATTACTATTGACTCTTAAAACATAGCTAAAATGACTGCGGGACTGAATTTTTTAATTTTATTATATTATTATATTATATTTTATTTATATTAAATTTATTATTATATTATTGTATTTTATTAAATTATATTATTAAATTTAATTTCAATTAAACTGATACTCAACTTAGTAATTGTAATAATTTTAAGAATGTGTGGAATAACTTGGGTACCTGAAATTCTTAAACTGTGTTTTAGGAAATGTAAATACAAGTAAGGTGTTTCTAGTAAAAATTTAACATCTGATTTGAGATGTACTCTAGGATATGGTAATATGCACATATGTGGCTTGCATGTAGTTTTTTAAACTTTAGAATATGAGGGTATAATATTTAGGTTACATTGTTCTCACTTCTAGGGTAAAGTTACATTTGTAGAAGAGCCCCTCACCCAGGGTGTGTGTTATACACCCTCACAATGTGCAACATTAGGTGAGATCCCACCTCACGCCCTCCCTCCTCCTACCTTACGTCCTCCCCCCTCTCCCTTCTCACTTCCTTCTATCCCTGAACTGGACTATAATAGTGTTTTATTGTTCTTATGGACATGTAATTGTTTATATATTGATTTCATATTAGTATGGAGTACAGTGATTTTATTTTTCCATACTTGTGATACTTTACTAAGAAGAATGTATTTCAACTCCATGCAGGTAAATGTAAAAGATGTAAAGTCTCCATCTTTTTTAATGGCTGAATAATGGCTCAGAGAAATTTCTGTTCAAACCTCTTGCCCACTTATAGAGGGAGTTGTTTGCACTTTTCTTATTGTTTAATTTGAGTTCTCTGTACTAGTTACCAGGCCTTTGTCAGATTCATAACATCCAAAATTCTTCTCCCATTCTGAGGGCTGTCTTTTGCTTTATTTGTAGTACTCTTAGCTGTGCAAAAGCTTTTTAGCTTGATCAAGTCCCAGTTATTTATTTTTGGTGTTGCTGCAATTGCTGGGGGCGGGGAGGGGAGGGTGTCTTCCTCATAAAGTTTTTCCCCAGGCCAATATCTTCAAGTGTTTTCCCCATAGTCTCTTCTAGAATTTTTATTGTTTCATGTCTCAAATTTAAATCTTTTATTCAATGAGAATCAATTTTTGTCAATGGTGAGAGGTTTGGGTCCAGTTTCAGTCTTCTGCATGTGGATAACCAGTTCTCCCAGCACCATTTGTTAAATAAAGATTCTTTCCCCAGAGCATGTTTTTGTTAGACTTATCAAAGATTAAATGGCGATACATGGCTAGGATCATCTCTGAATACTATTCAGTTGTCTAATCATCTCTAGATTCTCTATCCTATTCCATAGATCTATGTCTCCATTTTTGTGCCAGTACCATGCTGTTTTGATCACCATGGACTTGTAATATAACTTGAAGTCAGGAAATGTGATGCCTCCAGATTTGTTTTTATTTCTAAGAACTATATTTGCTATTTGGGGTTTTTTCTGGTTCCATATGAATCAAAGTACTATTTTATTTAAGATCTTTAAAGTATGACATTGGTGCTTTGATGGGGATTGCATTAAATCTATAGATTGCTTTGGGTAGTATAGACATTTTAACAATGTTGATTCTCCCCAGCCTTTAGCATGGTATATTCTTTCATTTGTTGACATCTTCTGTTATTTCCCTTCTCAAAGTTTCATAATTCTCTTTATAGAGATTTTTCATGTCTTTTTTTAGATACATTCTCAGGTAGTTCATCTTCTTTGGTGCTATTGCAAAAGTAACAGTCTTTGATTTTGTTCTTGGCTTGACGGTTGTTGGCATATACAAAGGCTACTGATTTGTGGGTACTGATTATATAACCTGAGACGCTGCTGTATTCCTTGATCACTTCTAAGCACTTTGTGGTTGAGTTCCTGGGGTTTTTGAGGTATACAATGATGTCATCTGTGAAGAGGGAGAGTTTGACCTCCTTTATCCCCATTTGGATTCCTTTGATCTCCTTCTCTTGCCTAATTGCAATGGCTAGGACTTCCAAGACTATGTTAAATAGCAGTGGAGACAGTGGGCTTCCTTGCCTGGTTCCAGATTTCAGTGGGCATGCTTTCAGTTTTACTCCATTCAATATGATATTGGCTATGTGTTTGCTGTAGATAGTCTCTATCAGCTAAAGGAATGTTCCTTCTAAGCCTATTTTCTTGAGTGGTTTTATCATGAAAGGATGCTGGATATTATCAAAAGCCTTTTCTGCATCAATTAAAAGAATCATATGGTATTTGTTCTGATTCTATTTATGTGGTGCATTATATTTATGGATTTGCATATGGTGAATCAACCTTGTGTCTCTGGGATAAAACCCACTTTTTAATGTGTTGTTGTATACTTTTTGCTAAGGCCAAAGGAGGAAGATTGCTTGAGACCAGAAGTTTGAGACTAGCCTGAGCAAGAATAAAACCCCATCTCTACAAAAAAAATAGAAAAATTATCTAAGTGTGGTATCACATGCATGTAGTTCCCACCTACTTGGGAGGCTAGGGCAGGAGGATCACTTAGGCCAAGGAGTTTGAGGTTGCAGCGAGCTATGATGACACCACTATGCTTTAGCCTGGTTATTTCTCAAATAAATTAATTAAATAAATAGACTAGAATAAATATCAAATAAAATTCAACAATTACTAGAAGCATAATACCCTCCAAAACTCAGTTAGAAAGATTTTAGAAATCTTGAATAGACCAATATCAAGTACTGAAATAGCATCAATTATACAAAATCTCCTAAGAAAAGAAAAGCCCTGGACCAGATGGTTTCACACAAGAATTCTTTCAAACCTTCAACTCTTTCTGACTGAGTTTTGGAAGGTATTATACTTCCAGATATTGGCCCATCTCCTCTACATTTTCATATTTCTAAGAATAGAGTTTTTTGTAGTAATTGTTGAGAATCTTTTGTATTTCTGTAGCATCTGGTGTTATTTCCCCTTTATCGTTTCTGATTATAGTTATTAGAGATCTTTTTCTTTTTTCTGTTTCTGGTTAGTCTAGCCAAAGGTTTATCAATTTTATTGATCTTTTCAAACAACCAACTTTTTGTTTTGCTGGTCTTCCAAATAATTCTTTTGTTTTCAATCTCATTTAATTCTAATTTTGGTTATTTCATTTCTTCTGCTGGGTTTGGAATTAGATTTTTCTTCCTTTTCCAGTTGCTTAAGATGGCCCATTAGGTTGACTTGCTCTCTTTCTGTTTTCTTGATAAAGGTATTTAACGCTATAAATTTCCCTCTAAGGACTGCTTTTGCAGTATCCCACAGGTTTTAATAGTTTGTGGTTTCATTATCATTTTGTTCCAGAAATCTAATGATCTCCTTCTTGATCTCATCTATGACCCAGTTATCATTCACCATAAGGTTATTTAGTTTCCATGATTTTATTTGAGTATGGGGATTTCTGTTGCTATTGAGTTCAACTTTTATTCCATGATGGTCTGAGAAGATGGATAATTTCTATTCTTTTGAATTTGTTAAGGTTAGCCTTGTGTCCTAAGATATGATCAATTTTGGAAGATGATCCATGGGCTGATGAGAAGAATGTCTGTTAAGTCCATTTGTTGTAGGGTCTTGTTTAAGTCCATTATTTTTTGTTTAGTTTCTGCTTGGAAGATCTACCTAGTACTGCCAAGAGAGTGTTAAAATATCCAACTATTATAGTGTAGGACAATATCATATTGTTCAGATCAGTTAGGGTTTGTTTTATATATCAAGGACCATTCAGATAAGGGTGCATAGATATTAATTGTTGAAATCTCTTCATGTTCTGTGTTTCTCTTGACAAGTATGTAGAATCTATCTTTGTCTTTCATTATTTTTGTTGGTTTAAGTCCAATTGTATCTGCAAACAAGACTGCAACCCCAGCTTTTTTCTGCTTTCCATTTGCCTGGAATACTGTTGCCCATCCCTTCACCCTGAGTCTTATTTTATCTTCTGAGGTAAGGTGAGTTTTTTATGGGCAACAGATGTCTGGCTGGAGTTTTTGTATCCAGTCAGACTGCCTATGCCTCTTTAAAGGAGAGTTCAAACCATTCACATTAACTGAGAGAATTGATAGATATGGCAGAGTTTTGAACATTTTGTTTTTCAGAGGTCCAGAGCTTATTTTAATCCCTTTCATTAATGTGGAAACTAGGCATTGTTCTTTTATTTTTGGGTAGGTTTACTTTGGTGGTACCAGCCTGTTGATTGTTATGAAGAATGGGTCTGAGTATTTCCTAGAGAGCTGCTCTACTCATGGTGAATTTCCTCAAGATGTAGGTGTCAGTGAAGAATTTGTTTTCTCCATCAAAAATGAAACTCAGTTTTGCAGGATATAGGATCCTGGGCTGGAAATTGTTTTAAGAAAATTGAAGGTTGATGACCATCTTCTTCTGGCTTAGAAAGTTTTTACTCCAAGATCTGCAATCATCCTTATAACTTTTCCCTTTGAAGTCATACTTTTCTTATGTCTGGCTGCTTGCAGAAATCTCTCCTTCATGTTAACATTAGCAAAATTAATTACAATGTGTCTAGGACAGTGGTTCTCAACCTTCCTAATGCTGTGACCCTTTAATACAGTTTCCAACCCCAAAGGGGTCTGACCTACAAGTTGAGAATGGCTGATCTAGGAGATTCTTTATTTGGATTGAGTTGTGGTGGGGTTCTGAAACTACTATCTGAATTTCCATGTCTCTTGCAATACTTGGGAAGTTCTCTGCCATAATGTCTTAGAGCAGAGAATTTCTGCCTTTGGGACCATCTTCTTCAGGAATCCCTATAATTCAGATAGGGATTCAGATATTTGATTTCTTGGAATGATCCCCTAACTCTGTCAGGGAATATTCTGTTCTTGATATCCATTTTTCTGCCTCTTTGAATGCTTGGGATAGCTCAAAAGTCTTGTCTTCTTTTTTTTCTTTTTTCTTTCTTTCTGTTTTTTTTTTTTTTTCGTTGTTGTTGCAGTTCAGCTGGGGCCAGGTTTGAACCTGTCACCCTCAGTATATGAGGCTCTGCCCTATTCACTGAGCCATAGGCACCACCCCCAAATCTTGTCTTCTTTATCTGAGATTCTTTCTTCCCACTGTTCAACTCTATTTCTCAGGGCCTTTACTGTATTTTGAAGCTCCTCAAATACCTTTTTCAATTCCTTAAACTCTGCCATATCTTTCCTAATTATGTCCATATCCTTGGTGACTTTATCTTTGAATTCATTAATTTCTTGAGACAACTTCTGAACTATTTTTTGGTTCTCTGTTTTCATCTTTTCCTCCATTACCATTATCTTATTTGCCATCCATTTTCTGAATTCTATTTTTGACATTTTAGCAATTTCTCTGTGGATGGAATTTTCTGTGTATTTTCTTTGACATTCCCAGGGGGAGTTAATCTGTTCTGATTTTTCATGTTGCCAGAGTTCTTTTGCTGACTCCTCTCATGAGTATTTTCAGCTTCTTCCTCTCTTTTTAAAAAAAATATTATACTTTTTTAGTTGAATTGATAGGTTGTTCCTGTTGAGTCCACTCCTCACTGTTCAAGTGCCACTGCTGCACTAACAAAGGTAGACAAGTGACGAATCCACAGACCCAGACAGTGTCTCCAAGGGGACAAGAATCAGTAGATAGCTCGGAGTTCCAGTCAAAGTTGCTCCAGTGCTGGCTCTGCCCATCAAATCAAGCTCATGGGGCTGTCCAGCTGGCAGCACTGGCCCAGAGTTCAGGAGAGATGCTTATGCACTGGGTACCATCCAGCAAATTGAGTTTAGAGGGCTGCAGCTCTGTGGAGAATGTAGGTCCAACACTCAAAGATGCTCATACCAGGCACTGCCCACCCAGTCAAGCTCAGGGGGCTGCTACCTGGTGGGTGGCACAGGTCAAAAGTTCAGTAAGAGTCACTCAGGCACCAGACACAGCCCACCCAAATGAACTCAGAGAGCCTCTACCCATTGGAGAGTGTAAATGCAAAGTGCTGTCCAAAGTTGCTTAAACACCAGCCCCACCCACCCAGTTGAGCTCAGAGGGCCCTGAGCGGGTGGAGGGCAAAGGTCCAAAGTTCAGTCAAAAGTCAGTCATTTAAGCACGAGTCCACCCACCCCAGCAAGCTCAGAGGTTGTCCTAGAGGGCAGAAAACAGATCTGCCTGAGAATTCCCAAGTAGCTGGAGGGTTTACCCTCTCCCTGCCAAAGTTAGGACTGCCATGAAGCAGCTGGCAGATTTCCCGAGCTTTGATAATCTCGCCAAACCCTCCAGCCTCTTTGAAGGGTAGTCCAGCATCTAGGATATGGGAAGGGCAATCAGGGTGTTCAAGATTGCAGGACAGTATTTGGTCTTTCGTGCCAGGCAGGATGGAGCTTCAGCTTGGTGGTGGAACCTCGATAATGAAGGAGGACTAAAACTAAGTAACTGCTCTCCTGTGCAGTTTGCTGACCTTGTTCGCTGGTCAGTTCACATGTTCACATGCCAGGGCAGAGTTCTCATTTCGGGGGAGGGGTCTCTCTTCCTCTTGGAGCTGGGCTCCTACCTGTTGTTTTTCTTTCACTTTCTTGTTTCTTCCTTTTAATTCAGCCTCGATGATATGTACCTCACATACTCCTCTCTGCATGCAGTTCCTTACCTTAGGCTTCCATCTACTTCAGTCTAATATCTCTCCCTTTGGACATGAGCCTCTGGCAAAAGCTGCTTCTAGTCAGCCACCTTCCCACAATCCCCTACCACACTAGTATTCTTAAAGTTTGACCATATTACGACATGAATCCATTTGTCCACCCATGTTTTGGGATTATTGATAGAAGATACTTTTGTTCTACCCTACACTAGCCACATTGACACTTACTCTAGTCTATTTATTTAACTAATTTATTTGAGAAATAACCAGGCTAAAGCATAGTGGTGTCATCATAGCTCGCTGCAACCTCAAACTCCTTGGCCTAAGTGATCCTCCTGCCCCAGCCTCCCAAGTAGGTGGGAACTACATTCATGTGATACCACACTTAGATAATTTTTCTATTTTTTTGTAGAGATGGGGTCTTATTCTTGCTCAGGCTAGTCTCAAACTCCTGGTCTCAAGCAATCTTCCTGCCTTGGCCTTCCAAAGTGCTAGGATTACAGGTATGACCCACTGTGCTTAGCCCTATTTATTTATTAACTTTATGGTTTTATTAGTTATTCTTAATATTATATACGACTCTTCAAGCAAAATTTCTTCATTATGTACTTGCAGAAAATTTAAATATTGGGTTTTTTTGATCCTGGATAAGCATAATTTACCAGTTAGTAAAGCAGAGAAGAAAGTTTGAGACATTTGACTCCTTTCTCAAAAGGAAAAAAATTAGGGTCAGAACCCAAATAGTTTAACATTTGTACCTTTCTACACAGTAAAAACTATATTTTGCTTAGTAATTTAATTTATGACTAGGTAAGTTCTGAAAAATGACATCTTGTTTCAGAATATAGTAATTGAGCATTTCAGAATGTAAAAATGGCAAATAATATTAACATGGTAAATAATTTCCACCTAAATACCTAATTTAGAAAAATCTATACCTATGATAATTAAGCATTGGTGTTTTTTTAATATGTCACATTCTGTGATTGGTAAGTTTATGTCACCACAAAGAAATGAACAAAGTTTTGGCTCGGCGCCTGTGGCTCAAGTGGCTAAGACGCCAGCCATGTACAACCAAGGTGGCAGGTTTGAATCTAGCCCAGGCCCACCAAACAACAATGATGGCTGCAATCAAAAAATAGCCGGGCATTGTGGTGGGTGCTTATAGTCCCAGCTACTTGGGAGGCGGAGGCAGGAGACTCGCTTGAGCCCAGGAGTTGGAGGTTGCTGTGAGCTGTGATGGCACAGCACTCTACCCAGGGCAACAGCTTAAGGCTCTGTGTCAAAAAAAAAAAAAAAAAAAAACAAAGTTTTGATAATCATGGCATTCTAAGGAACTTAGTGAAAAGTGTATATCTCTCAAGTTATACAGGTAACATAGATCTCTGCAGCCAAGCAAATCAGTTAGTCTCTTATGCTCTTACAGTCATGAAAGATTTAGGATTATGTCTTTAGGCAAAAATGCTTATAAGTAGGAAGGTATAGATCAAAACTGACATCAGGACATAATAAAGAAGAAAGAGTGAAAATGAAGCTAAAAGTAGGCTGGCAAGAATAGACCTTCTAAGTCAATATAATGAATATAATGTAATGTACCCTCTCAGGCACAATATAGGAAGTTAAACAGGTAACCCCAGATTAAGTTGTAGAATTAAAAACTTCTTTTGTAGTGCTTGCTTTGGCAGCACATATACTAAAATTGGAACGATACAGAGAAGATTAGCATGGACCCTGCTCAAGTATGATGTGCAAATTTGTAAAGCGTTCCATATTTAAAAAAAAAAGAAGAAAAGAAAACAAAACAAAATTTCTTTTGTAGCTTAATTATAGAAGAATTTTATAATATTTTAAGTATAAAAGCAAATCTTGGCCATGTGTGGTAGCTTACGTCTGTAACTCCAGCACTTTGGGAGGCCAAAGCAGGAGGATTTCTTGAGCCCAGAAGTTCAAGACCAGCCTCAGCAACATAGCAAGACCCCCCATCTCTATAAAACATAGAAAAATTAGCTGGGCATGATGGCACATGCCTATGTCTCAGCTACTCAGAAGGCTAAAGTGGGAGAACTGCTTGAGCACAGGAGTTTGAGGCTGAAATGAGTTGTGATCATACCACTCCAGCCTCGGCAATGACACAGTAAAACATGTCTCTTAAAAAAAAAAAAAAAACCCAAAATGAAATCTTTACCTTTATTCATGTGTCATCTATTTGATATAATTCTTACATACTTTACAATGATAGCACAATTTTATAGTAAAACAAAAAAGTCATTTTAGAAAGAAGTAACATTAAAAATCAAGCTTTTGAATAATTTTTTAATGACATGGGAATGCACTGATGACATATCTTTGGCTAACAAAAAGGAAGATAAAGACAAATTTTTAAACATATGCATAGGAAAAAGTAAATACACTAATTTTATCAGTTATCACTGGGTAATAATATGATCTTTGTTATCTTTATACTATGTTGTCTATGTTGTATTCTCTAAAGTTCTCCATTAAACAAAATAAGCTTTTATTTCAGAATTTTAAAATGCATTTTAAAAGAAGATGGAAACTTATAAAGTTAGGTTTTATAGCATAGTATCTGAAAGACCATGTATAATAAATATATTTAGAAATATAATGCATTTAAAAGAATTTCATAATACATAAATGGACAGTCACATTAAGTGCAGTTGGGATATATTTGAATAGGGTTTTATTTTTTTTTAATTTTTTTGCAGTTTTGGCTGGGGCCAGGCTTGAACCCACTACACCTGGTATATGGGGCCAGCACCCTACCCATTGAGCCATAGGCACTGCCCTTGAATAGGGTTTTAAAAAATATACTGAGTTTTCTGCATGTAAGGGTTATATAAGTTGTTTCCTCTTTTTCCTTTTTTTCTAAATAACTATTCTTTGATCATTGTAAAAGATAAATTGCTAGCTGTCCCCTCAAATGGCTTTTGCTTTCATGTATCAAGTGTTATGCTGGGTATATGATCACCCATGAAAGGTATTTCCCAGACATTCTTATGGTTAGGGTAATCTTAGGACCAGCTTCTTTCTAATAGGCTATGAACAGAAGTGATGTAATCTTGAATTATAGCCTAAACAAGAAAAGAGTATGTCCTCTCCTCCTTTTTTCTCTTTCCTATAGCCTAGAATACAATGTAGTGAAAGCTATTATCGTAGAGATGACAAAGCAATACCATAGATAGGGCCTGATAATCTAACACTAGCATGATAACCTAATATCAGCAAATCTTGGACCAAGTCCCAGGATTATTAATTGCAAAAAGAAAATGGGATTTGTGGTCTCTTGTTTTAGAGCAGCTTAGATTATTCTATAACTATACATCATTGGCATTGTACCACCACTGGTGCACCACCCATGAAGCTCATATAACTCTGGCCAAGCATAAAAATATAATTTTATAACTATGATTTTACTTTATAGTTTGTATTATACTACAAATAGATGTTAATTGGATGTCTTAGGTTCACACTAGAAATGACATAATTATAAAAATATAGCCCTCTTTAAATAAAAAATCTTACTGGATGCTCATTCTTACTACTTTCCTGACATATGATTTATTAGGTGGCATAAAGAATACTAAAACAGAAGTGCATTAATGTACATAGTTACCATTCAATAAAAAAAAAAGAAGAATACTAAAACAGGTAAGAAATGATAGTGTGACCAAGAACTCATAAGAGTCCATATTTTATATGTGTTTTATCTTACCTCTCAAGGACATTATTACTACAAATACATACTATATTTTGATTTTGTAAAAAATTTCAGATTAATATTAGTGTACAATTAGGTTACATTGTTTGTGTTTGTTAGGTACAGTCCAAGTTCTAGTTTAGCCCTCTGCTTCAAGGGTGTGCTGTATACCCTTACATTGTACTTAATAGGTGAGAACTCACCAGTCCTCCTCTCTGCTCGTGTCTCCCCACCCCTACTCGAATTTAATTGTGTTTTTCTCTTGTATAGGTGTGTAGTTATTTATTTATTGGTTTCATATTAATATTGAGTACAATGGATACTTGCTTTGCCATTCTTTGTGATACTTTATGAAGGAGAATGTTCTTCAACTCCAAAAGATATAAAGTCTCCATCTTTCTTAATGGCTGAGTAGTATTCCATGATACATATATACCACAGTTTACTAATCCATTCATGGGTTGATGGGCACTTGGGTTGATTCCACATCTTGGCAATTATGAATTGAGCTGTAATAAACATTCTACTGAAAATGTCCTTATGACTTTTTTCTTCTGGGATGGGGGATCAAATGGAAAGTCTACTTTTAGCTCTTTGAGGATTCTCCATACCTCTTTCCAAAGAGGCTGTATTTAGTTTGCAATCCCATGAGCTGTGTAAAAGTGTTCCCTTCTCTCCACAACCATGCCAGCATCTGCAGCTTAGGGACTTTGAGATATAAGCTATTCTCACTGAGGTTAGGTGTTTATTTCAAGGTGGTTTTGATTTGCATTTCTCTGATGACTAGGGACCATGTTTATTGGCAATTTGTCTTCTTAGGGAAAGTTCTGTTCATGTCTCTTTCTCATTTATGAATGAGATTGTTTGCTCTTTTCTTGTGGATTAGTTTGAGTTCTCTGTAGATTCTAGTTATTAGCCTTTTGTCAGATTTGTAGCATGAAAAAGTCTTCTCCCATTCCTAAAGTTGTCTGTTTGCATTAGTTGTTGTGTCCTTAGCTGTGCAAAAGCTTTATAGCATGATCAGGTCCCATTTACTTATTTTTGGTGTTGCTGCAATTGGCAAAGGAGTCTTCTTCATAAAATCTTTTACCAGGCCAATATCGTCTAGAGTTTTTCCCAAAATTTTGTCTAGAGTTTTTATCATTTCCTTTCTTTCATTTAAATCTTTTATCCAGTAAGAGTCAGTTTTTCTAAGTGGTGAAAGGTACAGGTCTAGTTTCAGTTTTCTACCAGTTCTCACAGCATCATTTATTAAATAAGGATTCTTTTCCCCAGTGTATGCTTTTCTTTGGTTTACTTAAGAATTCAGTTCTCTAGTGCATGCTTTTCTTTGGTTTACTGAAGATCAGATGGCAATATATGATGGTGTGATGTGGCTGGTTTCCTCTCTAGGTTCTCTATTCTATTCCATTCATCTATATCTCTATTTTTGTGCTAGGACCACGCTGTTTTTGTCACAGTAGACTTGTAGTATAACCTGAAGTCTGATGATGTAATGCCTCTAGATTTGTTTTTATTTCTTAGAATTGCATTGGCTATTTAGCATTTTTTTCAGGTTGCATGTGAAATGAAGTACTATTTTTTTCAAGTTCTTCAAAGTATGATGTTGGTACTTTGATGGGGATTGCATTAAATCTGTAGATTGCTTTGGGCAGTTATGGACATTTTAACAATGTTGATCCTTCCTAGCCATGAGCATGGCATGTTCTTCCATTTGTTAATTATCTTCTGTTATTTCTTTTCTCAGGGTTTCATAATTCTCTCTGTAGAGATCCTTCATGTCCTTTATTAATTATTTCATTTTCTTTAAATGTATATTGTGTCTTTGCTTTGATTCTCAGCTTGATGGTTATTGGCATATATGAAGGCTACTGATTTGTGGACATTAATTTTGTATCCTGAGGCATTATTGTATTTCTTGATCACTTTCAAGAGCCTTGTGGTTGAGTCCCTGGGGTTTTCTAAGTATAAGATCATATCATCAGCAAAGAGCTGTGATTCTCAACCTGTGGGTTGTGACCCACAGGAACTGTGTTAAAGGTCTGCGGCATTAGGAAAGTTGAGAACCACTGGCAAAGAGCAAGAGTTTGACTTCCTCTATCTTCTCTTTGAATATGATTTTGGCCCTTTCATATTTTTTGATAATATCACAATGGTTTTGAAGGGCCCTGAATTAAAACTGGTAATAGGCTTTTGGGCTCTCTCACTGTATACTATTGATGTAACTTCCCCACCTCTTATGTTAAGTGTTAAATTGTATCTTCCCCAAATTCATATGTTAATGTCTTAACCTTCAATACCTTAGGATATGATGATACTTGAAGACAGATCTTTTCTTTGGGAGGAAGGGGAAGAGTACTGTTCCATTCCCAGGCCAGAGTGCAAAGGCCTCATCATAGCTCACTATAACCTTAAACTTCTAAGCTCAAATGATCCTTCCACCTCAGCCTCCCAAGCAGCTGGGAGTACAGGAATATGCTACTATACCCGGATAAGATTTTCACCTTTTGCAGGGACAGGATCTTGCTGCATTGCCCAGGTTGGTGTCAAAGTCCTGGCCTCAAATGATCCTCCTACCTTGGCCTCCCAAAGTGCTAGGATAACCGGTGTGAGCCACTGTGCTCAGCCTAAGATAAGTCTCAAAAGATGTAATTAATTAAAAGGAAGTCATTAGGATGAGTCCTAATCTAATATGACTAATGTCCTCATAAGTAGAGAAAATTGGAAATGGTATTGACATTTCAAGGAAATAAATAAATAATAAGAAATAAAGGAGCATTTCTGCCTTTATATGTAGCATTTCTGATACATGCAGTTGTATTAATAGCAGTATCATTCATTAAGAAGGGAACCCTAGTGATAGACTAGGTTTCGGCTCTCTATTAGACTAGATGGGTCTGGAATCCAGAAGGGAAATCAGAACTGCTAACTTTGAGAGATCTTAGCATGTATATAGGCCTGGATGATATTACTGAAGGAGAGAATATAGAGTAAGAAATGAAAGGGATCCAGGGCCAAATTTAGAGGAAGATTTAGAGGCCTGAAAGAGAAAGACTGACTATCGAAGGAATGGTTATAAAAGTAGTTAGGGAGGAAATCATGAAAGAATGATGTCATAGAAATCAAGAGAAGACAATTCTAACAAGGTGGGAATAGTTGACAATATCTAAAATATGTTTAAAAGGTCATTAAAGGCTCAGCGCCCATAGCTCAGTGGTTTGGGCACCGGCCACATGCACTGGGGCTGGTAGGTTCAAACCCAGCCCAGACCTGCTAAACAACAATGACAATTACAACAAAACAATAGCCGGGCATTGTGGCCAGCACCTGTAAGTCCTAGCTGCTTAGGAAGCTGAGGCAAGAGAATCACTTAAGCCCAAGAATTGAAGGTTGCTGTGATGCCATAGCACTCTACCAAGGGTGCCACAGTGAGACTCTGTCTCAAAAAAAAAGTCATTAAATTTAAGGACTTAAAAATACCTACTTATTTTAATGTCACTGGGGTAGAGGGGATCACCCTAAGTTAGTGAAAACTGTTTTGGCAGAATAATTGTTTAGCAGCTGGGTAGGAATGTATTGAAGAGTGAATAGACAGTGAACAGCTCTAGGTGTTTTTTCACCCAAGGTATACTCTTTATTTATTATTATTTATTTATTTCCTTGGAAATTTCTTCCACTCAATTCCTATTATATAGTGCTGACTCCTTTTGTCTTAGATTTTCACATACCTGTGGGACAACTTATATTCTTATAACCTTAAGTTGGTATATTGGTCCCATCTTTAAGATAGATATCTCATTATGTATACCCAAATATTTTTTTTAAAAAACCTGAAAATTGAAACAATTTTAGTCCCGCGCATTTCAGATAAGGGATACTCAACCTGGAATTACTGATAGGGAAGGACTTACTTTTCCCATCTTAATTCATTTGCTGTATGTCTTAGAGCCTTTTGCTTCTGATTTTTATTCTTTCTTACAGCCTTTTTGTTACTCATTTCTTCCATTATTGCCTTTTTTTTGTAGTGACATAGCTCAATTCCCTTCTCATTTCCTTGTGATTTTTTTGTGGTTGTCATGGGAATTACATATAACGTTCTAAAGTTATAACAGTATAATTTGAATTGATACCAAGTTAACTTCAATTGCATTTAAAAAACTGTATTCTTCAGTTTTGTCCCTGTCCTTCTACTTTGTTACTCATTACATCTTCATACATTGTGTATCTACTAAATAAGTTTATATTTTTAGGCATTTGTATTTTAATTCATGTTGAAAGGAGATTTAGAAACCAAAATAAATAGTTTTTTTATATCTGACCATGTATTTACTTGTACTAGAGATACTTTGAGTTACTATCTGCCCTCTTCATTTCAAACTATAGAACTCTCCTTAGCTTTTCTTGTAGTGAAGGTCTGGCGGTAATAATGACCTTCAACTTTTGTATATCTGAGAATATCCTTATTTTTGACAGACAGTATTGCTGTTTATAAACTTGTTGGTTGACTTTTTTCCTTCTAGCACTTTATTTTTTTTTTTTTTTTTTTTTGAGACAGGGCCTTAAGCTGTCCCTCTGGGTAGAGTGCTGTCGCATCACAGCTCACAGCAACCTCCAACACCTGGGCTCCAGTGAGTCTCCTGCCTCAGCCTCCCAAGTAGCTGGGACCACAGGCACCCGCCACAACGCCTGGCTCTTTTTTGTTGCAGTCGTCATTTTTGTTTTACCAGGCTGGATTCCAACCCGCCACCTTAGATGTATGTGGCTGGCGCCTTAGC
>NW_003852419.1:20263515-20345678 GCF_000181295.1 Otolemur garnettii
TTTGGTTGCAGCCGTCATTGTTGTTTTGGCGGGTCCGGGCTGGGGACTCGAACCCGCCACCCTAGGTGTACGCGGCTGATGCCTTAGCCGGTTGAGCTATAGGCGCCGAGCCCCTTCTAGCACTTTAATTATACCATCCTACAGTCTTCTTGCCTCCAAAGTTTCTCCTGAGAAATCAGCTCATAATCTTACTGAAAATTCCTCGTATCTGATGAGTACCTTCTCTCTTTGACTTTCAACAATTTGGGTAAAATATTTGGGTTAATTCTACTTAAAGTTCATTAAGCTTCTTGGATTTGTAGATTCATGTCTTTCCTACAATTTGGGAGGATTTGTAGATTCATGTCTTTCCTACAATTTGGGAGGGTTATTTCTTCAGATAATTTTTCAGTCCCATTCTCTCTTTCTGGGATTTTCATAAGAAGTACTTTGGAATACTTGATGGTGTTTTGCAAGTCCTTTATGTTGAAGGACTTACGTATAATAGCCTTCAACTTTTCAGATTCATTTTTCTTAATCTGTATTGGTCCTCAGACTTGATAATTTCAAGTATCTTAGAGTTAGTTGATTGTTCTGCCCTCTCAAACGTACTGTAATACCTCCCTAGCGAATTTTTTAATTCAGTTATTGCATTTTTCATTTGCTCCAGAATTTATTTAGTTCTTTTTTATAATTTTCCTTTGCTGATATTCTCATTTTTCATATGTTGTTTTATTGATGTTCTTCAGTTCTTTGTATGTTTTCTTTTTAGCTCTTTGAGCATATTAAACACAGTTGTTTTAAAGTCTTTACAAGCCAGTAAGTTGGCCTTCATTTCTCAGGGACAGTTTCTCCTGATTAATTTTGTTGCTTTGAATAGGCTATGTTTTCCTGTTTCTTTGCCGTGTGTGTGTGTGTGTGTGTGTGTGAGAGAGAGAGAGAGAGAGAGAGTGAGAGAGAAAGAAAGAGAGAGATTGAGCACTTGAAAAAGCCATTTTTCCCAGTCTTTGCCTACTGGCTGTGTGCTGGGACAGTCTCACCAATAGCTAGGCTTGCTCTAAATCTAGGGACTGGCCTGAGGTAAAAGTTTATTTTCTCCACAGGTCTTTTCTGATAATGTATCTTGCTTGTGTCTGTGTGTGGCCTTCTCAATTCCTCTGTATACATGGCTACTTTTGAATGTCTTTATTTCTGTAGGAAAATAGCTTGTTGCATGGCAATAGTGATACTATCTTGAATGAAACTGCCATGGTGACCAATATTTTAATTCCTGCATACTAAAGTAAGGTCTTTAAAATACCTGTAGCACAGCAATCCCCAGTTTGGGGGCAATCACACAAGTTTTGGCAAGAAAGTCCAAGACATGTCCAACTACACATCTTTACCCTAAAAGCTTGCCACATAAAGGATACTTTATGGAGGGTGGGTGTGGGGATCCACATCATGTGACCACTCAAGACATAGCTTCTGTTTGTAAGTCTCTCTTAAATATTTATTTCTCAGAAACTGAATTTGTCAGCTTCTTTGGCCATTCAGCTTCTTTGTCTTTTGAGGTAGATAGGTTATATACCTGTTCATTGCAAAACAATTTCTCATAGAGTCTTATTCTAGCTTCCTCTTAGGACCTTAGATTGTCTACTGTATGTCTCTTCACTTATAATTTCTTGCCCCAAGCATGTGCAAGTCTATAGACTCTGCATCTTTCATAAGGAGTACCTGCTATTTTTCTCCACCTGAGATCCAAGTTAGGCAAAATAGAGATCAGCCCTTCAGGTGGCATCCAGTTACATTAGAACATTGCAAATGATATTTGTAGATCTCTAGTTCAAGGGAGGGAAGTGGAAACTCAGTCATCATGTCCTCCAGATCAAGATCAACACTGGGTAAGAGCGAGTAAAAATGCCAGGAAATTTCCTGTTTTTTTTTTTTAATTTCTTGTTTTTAAGGTGGCTCTTTATTAATCGGGTGCCACCTTGGTTGCTGCAGAGACCACATCTGACTATTTCTAGAGCTCCTAGAAGACTAGGTGAGCCAGTTTCTGAGTTTGGGATGTAACTATAGGGAAACAAAGGACAAAGCTTCCTACTCAGTTTTGCTGATGTCATTCTGAGTGTGGAATTGAAATAAGGAAGAAGTTAAAGGTAGAGGAACTAACCCCACCATCCATTGAGAATAAGTTCAGAGACCCAGAAGATTCATGAAATAGTGACTATTACCAAACCTCATTGCTGTCAATCTGAATGTGATTCTATTTGTCTTCCATCTATAATTTAACGCCATTTCCATCTTAACCACTTATTATGCATTGTGGCCATTTACTTTTGCATCAGCAAAATTAGCATGAACTTCTTTTTCTTTCTTCACAATTTCATGGATAGAAGATTTGTTCATACCATCTTAGCAAGCTCAGTATATGACTTTTTTGTTTCCTTAGTTAGTTGAGCACTTTTACATTTTTTACTTAAAGTAAGCATTTTATGGATTCTCTTTGGTATATGTGAATTGACAGCACCATTGCTCTTGCATGTAGGAGACATTATTTACTATAAAAAGGTTACTTGAAAACAAGCATTGCAATATTACACCAGTCCATCTGATAACTGAGATGGCTACTAAGTGACTCATGAGCAGGTAGTGCATACAGTGTACATCCACTGCACAAAGAGATGTGTCACATGTTGGGCAGGACAGAATGGGACATTGTGAGATTTCATCACACTACTCAGAATAGCATGCACTTTAAAGCTTCTGAATTATTTCTGGAATTTTCCATTTAATATTTTTGGACTATAGTTGGCTGTAGGTATCTAAAAATCACAGAAGGTAAAATCATGGATATGGAGGACAATTGCAGTAAAAGTATAAATATCTGAATGCTTTCTTTTCTGAATGGTTGTTATATTTTAATAGCTAGTGCTAATTGTTAGGCCCTTTAATAGGAACAAAAGTTTGCAAAGGTGTAATACGATTGCATGTAATTTACCTGCAAGTTGCAGAAAAGTAAATTCCAAAAAACACTAGTTCCATGAAAAGTTTGCACCAAAAGAGGGTCTGGTCACCCTGGAATGGGAACCAGAAACAGATAAGGCATTCCAAAAGTTTAAAAATGCTCTTTTAGAAGTCCCTGCTTTGAGTCTTTCTGCTAGACAATTTAATCTGTATGTTACAGAATGGGCTGGAATTGCCTTAGGAGTCTTAATTCAGGCTCACAGACCAGTTCAACAGCCTGTAGCTTATTGTAGTAAGGAAATTGATACAGTGGCTAATGTATCAATGGCCTCACTGCTTATGAGTAGTAGCAGCTGTGGCCTTCTTGACCCAGGAGGCAACTAAGTTAACTTTGGGAAGAGATTTAATTGTTTACACTGTTCATGACCTCACTGGACTTTTAGATTCAAAAGATAATCTTTGGCTGTCAGAAAGCTGCCTCCTTAAATATCAAGCTTTATTATTAGAAGGGCTGATGCTACAGATGTGCACCTGTGCCACTTTAAATCCTGCCACTTTCCTCCCTGATTCCAATGAGGAAATAGAATATAATTGCCAACAAATTTTAGCAAAAACCCGTGCAGCCAGAGAGGATTATAAAACACTCTCCTATGTAGTCCTGACATGATATTATGTACCAATGGGAATTCTTTCATATAACAAGGAATTTGCAAAGCAGGTTATGCTATAGTTACTCAATATGCTGTAATCAAGAGTGGGTCTCTCCTATCAGGAACTAGTGCACAACTAGCTTAATAGTGTTGAGACCTGCACCTTAGAAACTAGGAGATACAAGTCAATATATATTCTGACTCAGAATATGCTTCCTTCATTTTACATGCCCATGCTGCCATTTGGAAAGAGAGATAATATTTAACTTCCAATGGCTCTCCCATAAAATATCATTGTGAAGTAAACAAGTTATTACAAGCTGTTCATGCTCCATGAGAAGTGGCAGTAAGGGACACTAAAGAACTTCAGGTGACATTTCTGAAGGTGATAAGGAGGGTAAAGTGCAAAAGGGAACCCCCCCCCCCCATGACACCTTGTTTGGGAAAGATCACTCAAGAATCATGCCCCTCAGTACACATAAGGGGAGAAAGAATGGGCCCTGGCCAGAGACTATTCACTACCCTCCTCAGACTGGTTACAAAATGAAAGTAGACTTTTATTTTTACCTGCCATAAGTCAATGAAAAACAATTAAAACTTTACATTAATCTTTTCATTTTGACATTAAAAAATGTATCAAATGGCTAAAGATGTCTTTTATGAGAAGAACTTGTTTAAAACCATAAAACAGATAATAAAACTTGTGAAATATGTCAAAGAAGCCTTCAAACTGTCATCTAGCTTCCCTAGGTATAAAGACATGGTAAATATCAAGGTGAAGATTGGCAGGTGGCTCCCCCAAGTATATGATATACAATATTTATTGGTATTTGTGGATACTTTTACCAATTAAGCAGCATTCCCTTGCAAAACAGAAAGGGCTCAAGATGTTGTAAAAGCCTTAGTTTTTGCCCATGTTTGGACTCCCTCAAAGTTCACAAAGTGATGGCCCTGCTTTCAAAGCAGCTGTTACACAGAGATATCCAAAGCCTTAGGTATAGAATACCATCTACACTGTTGTAGAGGCCCCCAATTCTCTGGGAAAGTAGAAAAAAATGAATGATAAAATCAAAGGATAGTTATGAAAACTAACTTGGGAAACTCATGTTCCTTGGACTAAGTTACTCTTCACTGTTCTCCTTAGATTGAGAAATTTACCCTAAAGATGAGAAATTTACCCTAAAGACTCAGTTGCAGCCCATCTGCATTATCATATGGGGAACCCTTTTTTTTTTTTTTTTTTTTGAGACAGAGTCTCACTTTGTTGCCCTTGGTAGAGTGCCATGGCATCACAGTTCACAGCAACCTCCAGCTCTTGGGCTTAGGCGATACTCTTGCCTCAGCCTCCCGAGTAGCTGGGATTACAGGCATCCAACACAATGCCTGATATTTTTTGTAGCAGTTTGGCCGGGAAGGGGTTTGAACCTGCTACCCTCGGTATATGGGGCTGGCTCCCTACTCATTGAGTCACAGGCGCCACCCATGGGCAACCCTTTTTAACTAACGATTTCTTATTAGATCAAGAGACTACAAAATTAGTAAAATATATAACTTCCTTGGCTAAGTTTCAACAAGCTGATGAAGACCCCCCCAAGAACTTTTCTCCCTTGAAGATCTAGTTATGATCAAAGCCCTCTCACCAATTCACCAAGGATCACTCAAGAATCATGCCCCTCAGTACACATAAGGGGAAGAATGGGCCTTGGCCAGGGATTATTTGACCCCAAGTTGGGAGGGTCCTTTCCAGGTAATTTTTGTCTTCCCCTATAGCTGTTAAAGTTACTGAAATGGATACATCATTTGTAAGTAAAGCCCTGGAACATACAACTTCTTACAGACATGATTGATGAAGGGAATCAACTATAGTTTACCTACACTTGTGAACCTAAAGGAGATTTTAAGTTATCATTTAGAAACCATCAAGGAAAGTGATAATGTTTTTTACCATTCTATTAGTAGGGAAATAGATAAAAGCAATTCTTTTTATAATTTG
The DNA here is from genome assembly GCF_000181295.1 of Otolemur garnettii. Lineage (NCBI taxonomy): Eukaryota > Metazoa > Chordata > Mammalia > Primates > Galagidae > Otolemur > Otolemur garnettii. The sequence continues at coordinate 20,269,087 of NW_003852419.1, forward strand.
TTTCAAGCATATACAAGTGCTTATCCTTTAAATAGTTGTTGGCTTTGTTATTTTCAACCTGGCACTGATAAGCTTATGCTGTTCCTTTTCCTTCAAATTCTACTGAAATTTATTTACATTTACCCAGTGTAATCATTCTCCTCCTCTCACTCTTCGGGCTTTCCCTTTTAAATATGCTAACCAAATTCATTTCTTCTAGAATTGATGCCATCAGACTATGGGTGGGGATGACAGTTCTGGTCCAGAACCCTATTTTATCATAGAGCCCTAGATTAACTTCCTCCAGGGAGTACCTAAAGGCCCCCCTTTTTTCCCTTCACTCCTGTCCAGCAAGAAGGGGTAAGATCAGTTTTCCCTTTTCCATAATGGCAGGTAGGCCTTTCATTCAGAAGGAGAATGATGTAGGTCCCTACCATTCCTGCTCAGGGCTGGACACAGACTCCACTTTCTGAGCCTAAGCAGGCTCGTAAACTGGTTTTATTTATGTAAGCCACCACTCCTGAATGCCCCAAACAAGACCACATTCCTACACAATGGCAGTTTTAAAATTAACTTCTGCCCATAGGCCTCTGATGCCAAAGGTTAGAACATATTTTAGATGTACATTCCATTTCCCCAAACTCCCCTGCTTGCAGGAAAAGAGAAAGAACATATAACTTCTTAGACAAACAGCCAAAATCAGCAACCCACTTGGGACCCCATCTGCTGTGCTTTAGGCTTTGTTTTCCTCCTCGATCTGTAATGAAATCTGTCCTGTCACTTGCTTGTGGTGGTCTGTGAATTCATTCTTCCATTTCCTGAGACCAAAGACTCGGCAGAGAAATTTTGGGAACAGTAGGGCTCTGGGGTCCTGATACTGTTACAAGGATGGGTTTACCTTATCAAAAGTTCATTTAGTCATACACTTATGTTTTGTGCACCCTTTTTTTGTATTTATATGTTATAATTTTTTAAATTACCATATTGTGCAGTTTATTATCATTTAACTTTTTCATTGGCAATGCTTGTTTTTAACTATGTTGACAGTTTTTATGTTTGATACTTCTTTTTAGAGAGTCTCTTATGTGGATGGAACTACTTAAGTACTCCCCTGTATTCTCTATTCAGGTTACTGCGGCCAGCTGATAATTCACAGAAATTGTTGTGTACTCCCTTTGAGCCCTACCTCAATCCACAAGAGGCATTTTCTTGAATAGCGGAATTTTTTCGTTTTCTAAAATTTTATAGTAATTTTGTCACATTCCCTTTCACCCTTAGTAATTTAAATAGTTTCAAAATACAAAGGTGTCCTTTATTACATGTGATATTGTGATGGAAAAAGCAGGATTAAGACAACTAAGGAAAATTCCCAGAAAATTAGCAATGAATTAATCTCCTGTTATTTTCCTAAATGGCTAGAAGAATGGGGATAGAGGATATTTTTATCATATAATGTTATCATTCCTGTTAACATGGTATGGTTTTATCATTTAGTTAGAAGTGACTTCACATAACAAATATAAATTGAACCTACCTCACAGAGTTGTGATGAAAATTAAATTAGCTAATAACTATAACTGAGAATGTATATGGCCCACAATGAGCTTTCAATAAATATCACCTATTACTATCCTTAGCAAATAACAAGATATAGTGATAGGTCAGCTAAAGTTATTATTTTCTAACATTGTATTAATAGTGAGTACTCCTTATGGAGATTTGGAAATGGTCCTAGGTACCTTTGAATTCAATCAATTTGGAACTCCCTTCAGGTGGCAGAAGAGAGAATGAAACTTTCCTCCTGGTAATTGTCAGTCTTGGTATTCAGGTTAAGAGCTACCATGGTAAAATGAAACTATAGTATTTTCAAGAAACTTACAAAATAGAAATCTATTTAAAATTTCTGTCTCATAGGAGTTCCACAGAGAAATGAATTCTATTACAGTCCTGAAGGTCCTTTGCCTAGTTCAGAAGTAATAAATACAAAGAAGAATAACAAATGGATTTCTAAGTATCAATACTGCCATATTGAGTGACCTTAGATAAACTGAGTTTTAAAAAAGGAAGTTAGTGTTGATATTATAGTACTTTAAACATTTTTTCTTTTATAGTGTAAGGTGTAAGTGGACTTTTCATTTAAATCTAAGGCTTCTGTCTTTAGAATATTGCACTGAAAGATGACTAATGGCTTCTAACTCAAATAAATCACTCATCAAATTTAAAATCCCATACGAAACACTTTGCCTAATATAGGACAGAATTCTTTTCAGATATGACATGTCTGCATATAATAAGGATTATATAAATTTCTGTGTTGGTTAATTTTAGTAACAGCACTGATGATAAAATTTTTTCCCCAAAATATTATGAAAAGAACAATATCCTTTTTACTTTTTGCTAAATGGTGACTATAGTGTTCGCTGTTTATCAGTTTTCACATTTATATAATTCCAACTTGCATAACAGTATTGTACTATTTGTCAAGGCTTCATTCTTCTTTCTTTAAAGGCACAAAGTAATTCAAATTAACCAACCATGCCCTACAAACATAAATAGAAATGATACTGAGTATTGATTAAAACAAAAAGCACTTTAAAAAAACAGCATTAATTCTTACCAACTCCAGAGGTTATTGATTCTGCAGCAATGTCACTAGCTTTTTTTCTTGCCACTTCGGCTAGTGCCAATTCACCCTTATCTAGGGCAAGGTAATGGATATCCTTTGGAAATAAAGCAAAATAAAAGATTAATCCAAAATTAATCTTGCTCAGCTTACAAAGGAGATTTTGAAAGAAACTTATTGCTCAGATTAAAGAATCGCAATGGCTAATGAATATTCTCTTTTGTATTTTAAATTTCTTAAGTCTTCTTTTCTAGTAAAAGCAAATTTTTCTGAATTGGAGTTACAGCTACTATGTATAACTAAAGGCAATTACTTAAATAAATTATTTTAGGTCTTAAGGCGACAGGTTTTTTAATAAAGTGTTTGATATACTCAATTTTGTCAGGGAATAAAAATCTAATTGCTGTTTTCTTTGGTGAAACTTTAATATCTGAGATTCTCCAAAATTTAATTATATTGTTCCAAGAACTATACAAGATACTAAATAATCTGATTTTAGATCTGCTGTATATATTTGTTAATATTATCAATACTACTATTATTATTTTGAACTTATATTCAGTTAACAAATAATTAGTACCTACTAAGTGTTGGGTACTTTTCTGGAGTATAGAGAGATCAGTTATAATACCACTTCTCAAACCAATAGTTAATTATATAAAAGTGGGATAGATTTTATGTCAGGTATTTGCACAGAATATTAAGAGAGCCAAAGGGGAGGAACTGATCTTTGACCTGTGTCTTGAAGGATGAATAAGAATTATAGAAGGGTGAAAACTGGAGAAAAAGCAACAATGAATGACATATGATGTATATATACAAAGAAGCTTGACAAAACACAGCTCTATCAGGCAATAATAGATCTTTCAATAAGAAGTGTTAGATATGTGGAAGAAAGCAGTGGAAAGTTATAGTGAGCAAGTAAGTAGAGACACCACCAAGGATTTAGAACTCTCTTTGGTATACTGAATGATTGAAGGAATGAAAATTTACCAATATGGGAAAAAATATGGTCCCTTTATAATGAAGACATAAATATAAATGGTCTATAATCATGAAAAATAATTTTACCTTGTTCAAATTAATGCAAAATGAAAATATAATTTCAAACTGGATATATTTTAAAGAATTATATCACATGTTGCAAAGTTGTGGAAGATAGGCACTTATGGCTTGGCACCTATAGCTCAGTAGTTAGGGGGCTAGCCACATGCACCAGGGCTGATGGGTTCAAACTTGGCCTGGGCCTGCTAAACAACAGTGACAACAACAACCAAGAACATAGCCAAGCATTGTGGCAGGAGCCTGAAGTCCCAGCTATTTGGGAGGCTGAGGCAAGAGAATTGCTTAAGCCCAAGCATTAGAGGTTGTCTTAAGCTATGACATCACAGCACTCTACTGAGGGCAACATAGTAAGACTCTGTCTCAAAAAAAAAAAAAAAAAAAAAAAGATAGGCACTTAACATTTACTGAGAATATAATTAGTTAAGACGTTATAGAACAAAGGTCAGCAAACTGTGGCCCATGGGTGAAATCTAGCCTGCCTTTTGTACAACCCTCAAGTAAACCACATTCTTAAGTAGTATGAAGAACCATGTTTAACCATTGTTACTGAACTCTGAATAGCTTTGGAATTAGCTTTTGTGGCAGGCTTGAAAATGTTTCAAGCTAAAATTATGAACCAAAATAGTGCTTATATGTGAAACTTATGGTGTTAAAGTATTTTCAATGAGAACATCATTTGAGTTGCAAGTTATGTTAAGCTATAGTATATACTACTTGAACTGTCAAAGTTTAAAAAAAAAAAAATGACTGGGCATAGTAGTCCATCCCTGTTATCCCAGTGCTTTGAGAGGTTGAGACGGAAGACTTCTTGAGGCTAGGAGTTTTGCATTCTAGTATGGGTAACATAATGAGATCCTATCTCTGCAAAAAATTAAAATAAATAGCCAGGCAAGGTGTACATGACTAATTCTTGCTACTAGGGAGGCTAAGGTGGGAAGATTGGTTGAAGCCAGGAGTTTGAGGTTACATAGAACTGTGACTGCGCCACTGCACTCCAGCCTGGGCAATAGACTCTGTCTCTCCAAAAAAATTTCTTAAAGTGATATCCCCATTCCTACACAAATTTTGAGAGACTTTTTTTTTTTCTGATTTGAAACTATAGCAATGTTTTTCAAACCTTGATCCAAGTGCAAAGGAAATTTCCATATTCCGAAATCCATTTAACTGTGCAATTGACGAACTTTAATTAGAAGTGATTTGCAATGAAATAACAAGCTAAAAGGCATTTTAGCCTTTTAGCTGATAGAATTCTAAAAATGTCTTTCAGTCTGTGAATATACACAATTAAAACCATATACTCATGGATTCATATTAGTGTTTCACAGTACCAAATATCTATGTGAAAAGACATTTTCAAAGGTTAAATATGTAAAATCTCATTGTAGTTCAGCATTAACAGATTAAAGTTTGCAAAAGATACTGATGATAGGAAACATTAGGTTTCAACTCCAATTAAGTAAACTACTACTCTAAGACAGAATTCCATTTTTCACATATACATACGTGTATTACAAAATTATACTAAATTATCATATTCTTAATTTTGTCAATAAAGATTTACAGAAAATCTTTTTTTCTCTTGTTATGTAAGTATCTACATAATAACCTCAGTTTCAAACAAAAAAGAAAAAAAAACACAATAACCTCAGTTTTGTTTCTTTGCCCACAAGCCTATATAATATTTTCTATGTGGCCATTTCCAGAAAAAGTTTACTGGTGCTGTTTTAAACAATATATCATAATTTAAAATTCACTTGTGAGGTCGGGCACAGTGGCTCACACCTGTAATCCTAGCACTCTGGGAGGCCAAGGCAGGTGGATTGTTTGAGCTCAGGAGTTCCAGACCAGCTTTAGTAAAAGTGAGACTCGTCTCTAAAATCAGCCGGGTATTATAGCAGGCACCTGTAGTCTCATCTACTCGGGAGGTTGGGATAAGAAAATCACTTGGTTAATCATGTGGTTTTTATCTTTTACTCTAAGAGTTTCATAATACTTTCATAATAGATCCTTATATTCAATGAAGAAAGTGGTTATTTAAAAATACATACTATTGTATCCAACTTGATAATATTTAAGATTTTTGCATTTATGTTGCCAATTAAGAATAGTCTGTGACTTTCTTTACTTGGAATTCTCTTGACTGGTATCAAGTTTATACCTTGTCAAATGAGTTAGGTGGTTTTGTCTAGTTTCTTTCTCTGGAGAAATTTATATTTGATTCTTCACTAAAAGTAAGCAAATGATATACAATACATTTGGAAAGAAATTACCTACTTTTACTGAAATACCTGATTAAAATACAGACATCTATCTGCTTAGTTCTGGGAAGACTACGTATCAGTCATTAAGATATCAATTCTGACCCCAAATAATCTGTAAAATTCAGTGGAATTTCAATAAGAATTTCCTCTAAGTTTCTTGTGGAATTGAACAAGTTGATCTTAAAATTAACTGGACTACATCTTGAAATTCTTGACCATTTGTTGAAATATATGAATTTTAAGGCTACATAACACCTCATACAGGCACATAAACCAAAGGAAAAGAAACATAGCTTATACCTATCTATGCTTTAATTGTGAATTACCAATTGTAAGTACTTTATGTTTAGCAGTGTTATAAGTGTTGGCTATAAGATCTGAGATTCACAAATTATTTCTGGAATATTTTCTGTCTCTTTTCTCTTTCTTCCTTAATTATCTAATTTCTCCTATTTATTTTTTGAATTGTTACAGGTAATTATGGTCATTAAAACCTCAACATTTCTTAAATTGATATTATATCTCTATCATGAACATCTTTATCATCTATTTGAAAACACTAAGCAGTCCATTTATGTATTGATTTGTGGGCCTCATCAGTATTCATATCTGAATGTGGACTGTAGCAAAATGCAGTATTTCTAAAATTCCATGTTCTCAGTCTGACAGAATTTATTACTCTTAAGGGTCTAGTGAAAGATATATCTAGTATCTGTATCACCTCCCAGTGGCTATCTGATGGACTTACTTGTTTTATAACTTTAGTTTTAGTTTGGAATTTAAACATTTTTATATAATGAAATGTATTCACACTTAGTACACTTGGTGAGTGTCCCCACCAAAACTCATATATCAATGTATTGGGAGGTGGGGCCTTTAAGAGGTGATTAAGCCATGAGGGCTCTGCCCTTACAAATGGATTGATGCTGTTATAGAGGGAATAGATAAGTTATCAAGAGACTAGGTTTGTTATAAAACCAAGTATAGCCTGATTTCCTTTATGTTGTGTGCTCAATTCTATCATGAGACGACCCTCACTAGATGCTGACAACTATGCTCTTGGACTTCTCAGCCTCAAAAACAGCCAAATAAATCTGTTTTCTTTATAAATTACCTCATCTGTGGGATTCTGTTATAGCAGCAGAAAATGGGCTAAAACAACAAACCTCAAAAGTTCACATTATAAGTCAATCAAGAAAATAAAATCCACTCAGCTGTTTATTTCATTTAGCAGATCTAGGAATAAAGGGCATGCACTAAAGCCGGTTGAGGTTAATTAAGGCTGAGGTACCTTTATATACTAAGCAAGAGGCCACATCCAAACTTCAGATTTAATCAATAGCTATTAACTAATCAAAATTATTCAATAAATAATTATGGAATATTTACTATATTCCAGATACAGTGGTGAGTTTCCTATGAAACTAATGAAGCTTATGTTTTATTATATCGTACTTGAATAAGTCCTTTCTCGTACTTAATTTTGTAGGTAAAGATATAAATTCTTTTTTTTTTTAAAGACAGGGTCTCAGGCTGTTGCCCTGGGTAGGGTGCTGTGGCATCACAACTCACAGCAACCTCCAACTCTTGGGCTTAAGCGCTTCTTTTGCCTCAGCCTCCCAAGTAGCTGGGATTACAGGCACCCGCTAAAACGCCCAGCTATATTTTTTGTTGCAGTTGTCATTGTTTTAACTGGCCCAGGCCAGGTTTGAACCCACCAGCCACAGTGTATGGATGTATGTGGCTGGTGCCCACTGAGCTACGGGTGCTGCCAAGATTTAAATTCTTTCTTTTTTTTTTACAATGCTTTAAAATAATTTTATTATTTCAAGGATAATTTAAATGGGAGATATTTTTCAGTGTGTGATACTTTGTCTTCTAATGTATATAAAAGTAAATATACTAAAAGGCAAAAAAAAAAAAAACCCCAATAATAGTCCAAAAATTGATTTATAGCTCCAACATAAATCTTTTTAAAACTCTCAACAGGTTTTGCTCTCCAAAATTGATAAGTCAATCCTAAATTTCTGTGTCAATGCAAGGGACCCAGAAAAGCCAAAACAGAAGATTTAAATTCCCAAGAGATGTTCTTTAAATTTTATAAGCTTCAAGCCCTATAAAACACAACTGGATCGCTAGCTGTCTGGAAAAACCCAACTATATGTAACCCAAAGAGACTGACTTTCCCTCTGAAGACATACATAGACTGAAAGTGAAGGGATGGAAAAAGATATTGCATTTAAATAGAAACAAAAAGAGACCTGGTATAGCTATACTTACAGCAAACAAAACAGGTTTTAGGAACAAACTTTAAAAAAAAGACAAGGGGTAATATAGGGGTAAATTTATCAAGAAGTTTTAACAACTGTAAATGTATATTCACCCAACATTCAAGCACTTACCCATATGAGGCAAATAATAATCTGAAAGGAGAGATAGCGGTAATACAATCATAGGAGGAGACTTGATGACCCCACATTTAACACTGGACAGATAATCTAGACATAAAATTGATGAGGAAACATTAGATTTAAACTGAACTTTACACCCAATGGACCTCACAGATATTTACAGAACATGCCACCCAATAGCAGCAGATTTTTTTTAAGCATACATGGAACATTATCCAGGATATACCATATATTAGGCCACAAAAGAAATCTTAACTAACAAGACATGAAACTAGAAATCAATAATAGGAGGAATTCTGGAAAACTCACAGATACGTGGAAATTAAACAACAAGCAATGAGTCATAGAAGAAATCAAAAAGGAAATTAAAAAATACCTGGATCTGGTCCCCTAGCACTGTGGGAGGCTACAGCAGCAGCACTGCTAGAGCTAAGGTATTTGAGACATGCCTTGGCAATGTGGCAAGACCCTATCCCTACACACAAAAAATTAGCTAGGCACAGTGGTGTGTGCTTATAGTCCAAACTTCTTAAGAAGCTGAGGCAGGAGGATTGAGCGAGCCCAGGAGGTTAGGGAATACAGCGAGTTATGACCATACACTACACTCTAGCCTGGACAGAAAAGTGAGACCCTATCTCTAAAAAAGTTTTTTTTTTAATTAAGATAAATGAAAATGGAAACACAATACACCAAATTTATGGGATGTAGTCCCCTTCAGGACTGAGAGAGAAGTTATACCAATATATTCTCATATCAAAAAAAAACTCAAACAACTATCATTTACACATAAGTAGAAAAAGAAGAACAAAGTAATCCCAAACACAGAAGGAAGGAAGGAACTAACAAAAATCATAGAAAAAATGCAATTAGAAAAAAACAATAGAAAAGTTAGTTGGACATGGTGGCATGTGCCTGTAGTCCCAGCTACTCAGAAGGCTGAGGCATGAAGACGGCTTGAGGTAGCTATGAACTAGGTTGAGGCCATGGCCCTCTGCTCAAGCCTAGGCAAACAGAACAAGAGTCTGTCTCAAGAAAAAGAAAAAAAAAACATGGATATGACAGAGATGCCTATAAACATTATTTCTGTTCAACACAGTACTGGAAGTTCTAACAAGAGAAACTAGGTATTAATAGAAGAAATAAGAAATGAAAGGCATCCACACAGTAAAGGAAGAAGTGAAGTTATCTCCATTTGGTGATGTCATTATCTTACATACAGAAAAACCTAAAGATTTCAGATTAAAAAACAATTATTAAGGGAGGCTCCTGTAGCTCAGTGAGTAGGGTGCTGGCCACATGCACTGAAGTTGAGGGGTTTGAACCCGACCCGGGCCAGCTAAAACAACAATGACAACTGCAACAAAAAAATAGCAATGCATTGTGGTGGGCTCCTGTAGTCCCAGCTACTTGGGAGGCTGAGGCAAGAGAATCACTTGAACCCAAGAGTTGGAGATTGCTGTGAGCTGTGACTCCATGGCAGTCTACCCAGGGCAACAGCTTGAGACACTGTCTCAAAAAAACAAACAAACAAACAAACAAACAATTATTGGAACTGATAAATTCACTAAAGTTTCAGGTTACAAATCAACATAATAAAAATTGGTAGAATCTCTAGAATGAACTATCTGGAAAAAAAATTAGAAAACCATTCCATTTATGATAGCATAAAAAAAAGAAAAAATCCTTAAGGGTAAATTTAACCAAAAAGGTGACAAATCTATACACTAAAAACTGTAAAACATTAAATTGATGGAAGGAAATCAAAGACACAAATAAATGGAAAGATATCTCTCACATTTGTAGTTTAATTTTGTTAAAATATCAATACTAAAGTGATCTACAGAGTCAGTGCAATTCCTATCAAACTTCAATGTTGTTTTCCAGAGAAATAGAACAAATAATCCTAAAATTCATATGGAACCAGAAAAGACTGAATAACCAAAGCAATCTTGAACAAAAAGAAAAAGCTGGAGGCCTAAGCTACCCTGATTTCAAAATATATTATAGAGCTACTGTAATAAAAACAGCATCATAGTGGCATAAAACCAAACACACCAAAAACAGCACATGATAGAAAGCCCAGCTATATAGCCAAGTATTCATGGAGCAAAGGTGCCAAGAAGACACAAAAGGGAACAGACAGTCAACAAATGGTGATGGGAAACTGGATATTCATATACAGAAGAATGAAATTGGAATTTTTTTAATCTTTTTTTTAAATTGGAATTTAAAATTATATTATATACAAAAACCAACTCAAAATGAGTAAAAGACTTAAACACAAGGCCTGAAACTGTAAATCTATAAGATAAAAACATAGGAGAAAAGCTCCTAGATTTTGTTCTAGGCAAAGATATCTTGGGTAGGATTCCAAAAAAAGAGGCAATGAGGCATATAAATAGATGTATGGGACTGCATGAAAGGTAAAAGATTCTGAACAGCAAAGGAAACAATAGACTAAGGGACAACCCAGAAGAAAGTACTTTCAAACCATACATCCAATATTGGATAATATCCAATAAAGAAGGCAAAGAAGTCAATAGCAAGAAAATAAACAACCTGATTAAAATATGGGCAAAGGATGTGAACAGACATTTCTCAAAAGAAGGGAGATGAATGGCTAACAGATACATGAAAAATGCTCAACATTTCTAAGTATCAAAGGAACACAAATTAAAACCACAATAAAACATTACCTCATACCTGTTAAAATGGCCACTATCAAAAATATGAATGATAACAAGTTTTGGAAAGGATATGGAGAAAAGGGAATGGTTGGCATTGTTGATGGCCATTTTGGAAAACAGTGTTGAAGGTCCACAAAAAAATTAAAAATAGAAATATCCTTTGTATATATACCACTTTCTGGGTATACAGCCAAAAAAAATATCAGTATCTTTTCAAGACTATTCATAAAAGGCCAGGCATGGTGGCTCACGCCTGTAATCCTAGCACTCTGGGAGGCTGAGGAAGGTGGATAGCTTCAGGTCATGAGTTTAAGACCAGCCTGAGCAAAAGGGAGACCCCATCTCTATTAAAAATAGGGGAAAAAACTGAGACAAGAGTTGGAGGTTGCTATGAGTTAGTGCCATGGCACTCTACCCAGGGTGACAGCATGAAACTCTGTCTCAAAAAAAAAGATTTTTCAAAATAGCTAAGATATGGAAGCAACCTAATTGTCCATCAATGGATGAACACATAAAGAAAATGTGGTGTGTATTTATACAATGAGATACTATACAGTCTTTAAAAAGGAGGAAATCCTGTCATTTGTGACAATATAAATGGAACTAAAGGATTATGCTAAGTGAAATAAGATAGGTTCAAAATGGTAAGTACTGTGCGAACTCATGTGGAATCTAAGAATAGTTGATTTTATATAAAAACAGAGTAGAAAGATAGTTACAGAGAATGAGGTGGGGTAGGGGAAACAGGGATGGGGAAAAGAAGATGTTGATCAAAGGGTACAAAGTTTCAGTAAGAGTGAAGGAGTAAGTTTTAGTGATCTGTTGCAAAGTGACCAGAGTTAATGTATTGTATATTTGGAAATTGTTAAACAAATTTTTAACGTTTTAATCACAAAAATGGTAAGTTGGTGAGGCATTAGCTCAAATGACTCTTTCTACAATGTATACATAGATCAAAACTTCACATGGTATACCATAAATTGCCAATTACAAATTTCTGTAAAATGCATCTGAGAGAGAAGCACAAAAAAACATTGTATGATGTACAGTCTTTTATTTTTTTGCTTTGCTAGTCCTTTTTGGGAATCATTGTACAAGATTAAAATGGCATATCACAAGTCTAATATAGATGGCAAGAGATGGCCACCTTATCTGGGTTACCTAGTTGGTAGATGGTTAGATTATAAAAGGGTTACTAACTTGGAAATAGCTTTTCAGAAAGATATTTGGAAGAATGAACCACTTAGTATCTGTTATTCTCATGATAATTTTATACTCTGCCATTTGCCAGTTTAACTTATATTGTATCACCATTTAACATTAGTAAGTGAAATTATCTATTCAACAAAAGATAAATTGACAGTATTTGGCCATGATTTAGATTTCAAAATTCACTCATAATTCTGTATATTGTCTATAATCTATGATTAAAAATTTGCTGTTCCTGGGTTCTCATTACTTTTCACATATACTAGCAGAATGAATGTGCAAAAATTATTTAAAACTAAATAAATCTTGAATAAAGTTTCATCTGTAAATCATACTTTGGTTCAGTTATCAACAGGTATAACTACAGGATATAACTACAGGTTATAATTATCAACAGGTAATTGTAACTACCATAACATGGTTAGTTTTTTTCATTTCAGATTAATGTGAGGGTACAAACAACTAGGTTATAATGTTTGCACTTTTTAGGTAGAGTCCCTCTTGTAAGGGTGTCCTGCACCCAAAAGGGGTGCCATATACCCTTACATTGTGCCCATTAAGTGGGACCACACTAATCTTCCTCCCTCCTCTTCTCTCCCCCCAACTTGTATTGATTGAGTTTTTCTCTTATGTGGGCATGTATTAGATTTTCTACTGGCTTCACATTAGTATTGAGTACATTGGATACTTGCTTTTCCATTCTTATGATACTTTACTAAAAATGTGTTTCAACTCCATCCAAGTTAATACAAAAGATATAAAGTCTCCATCTTTTTTAATATCACAGTTTGTTGACCCATTCATGGGTTGATGGACATTTAGGTTGTTTCCACATCTTGGCAGTTATAAATTGAGCTGCAATAAACAATCTAGTACAAATGTCTGTATAATAAAATGTTTTTTTTTCTTCTGGATAGATGGTACCATAACATGTTGATATTGTTATAACCTTTTCTGTTTTTTGTAATGCTTCATAGCTTTTTGAGATACAGAAGCACTGAAAAGATAGACAACAGATTTTACATATTCAAGATTACTGAGTTCTCATCATGTGAGATATCCTTCTTAGTTCCTATCAATTGATAAGTGAATAATTTTATTCATATTCTACAGCTTTATAGGTTTCAATCTGGGCCAAAATTGCCCTCAGAACATTCAAAATCATGCTGTTTTATTTCACCTAAACATAAATATATAAAATGTTAATACAATTCTTTTTCTATATATTTAAAAATAACATTTCTCTTCATAAGACAAAGCTGATCAATAAGGACTTATAAGAATCAGGAAATATTGTTTATTATACTCTGTTAATATTTTAGAAGTTTCATATTTTGTAGATGTGAATAGAATGTAACTTTTTCAAGATAAAGAAGTAATGTTAAATAACTTACATTAATAGAAATATAAATTCAGAAATCAGTTCTCTATGTCTATACAAATGTTTATAGCCTTTCTTATATCAGGACAATGAATAATTATTTTAAAAATGCAAATTTATGGGAAGAGGTTATATTTTGTTACAAAATGAAGAATGTACTTGAAATGTCACATATTTTCATATTAGAGTATGATTTTTTGAATTACATGTTTTTGAAGGTTTTGTACAACCCATAAATAAAACCAACTGCTTCCTTTTAGGAGTTAAATTTTTGAATACTGTTTGAATTTTCTTTATGGGGTTTTTGGATAGTCTATTTATTCCTTATGTCAATTGTAGCCATTTATATTTTTCCAGAAAATTACTCATGGTGGAAAGGAGGCTTCAAGATAGCCAACTAGAGGCACCCAGCACTCATCTCCTCCACACAGAAAGACCAAAACAGCAAGTAGATAATACCATGTCAAATAGAAGTTCTAGGAGTGAATACTAGAATTCATCAAGTAAGGGAGAGGGAAGTAAAACTGTCAGATTGGCCACTGACAGCAGCTCTGCAGCTTCACCAACAGAGGTTCCACACACTTGTACACACCTTCAGAAAACCCAGAGACCAGGTTGCCTGGGCACCATCATGGGCCCTGAGGACAGGCCTGCTTTGTCCACTGCTGCCCAATTATGCCTTCCAGGAATCTAGAGATCACCAGAGCCCTATCCACCACAGCCAGTACTTGCATAAATCATTGTGGATCCTCGGTATAGGCCTGTACACTCGCGGCCATTGCTGCCCACACACACCATTGGGTGGGGTGGGGAGTCGAGAACAGTCTGGCCCTGGCCACCACCAGCAGTACCTGAGCACACTGACCTGGGGATTGACCTACCCGGCCACTGCCACCAGTGCTCACACCTTTGGATGACCTGATAACAAGCTGCCCTCCCCACTGCCAGTGCCCTGTGTACCATCAAGAAGTGTTGAGTACAGGCTCGCCTTGCCCACTGCCACCACTGCTGGTACCTAAACATAATGTCCAGAGCCTTGGGGATTAACTCATCTCACCTATCATCCTGGCACCTGTGCATGCTTTCCAGGAGCCTATGGTGAGGATGGCCCAACATGCTGTTATCACCACTGCACACACCCACCATGTATTACCTTGGTCCCCAGGAATAGGCCCACACAGCTCATTACCATCACTGGTGCCTGCATATATCACTTGGGGGCTGCTACTGCCATTAAAGATGCCATACACACTGCCCAAAGTCCCAAGGACCTACTCATCCACACAGCTGGCCACTGTCACTGCTGGCATATGAACAAGCTACATGAAAGTCCAAGAATCAGCCTGGCAGGACCTGGTATCAGTGCCAACTATGCTGACTAAGAGCCTAAGGACTGGCATACCACTTGTGCTTCAGGTCCAGTCCAATTGTGATCTCTTTTCCCAGCACAGCCTCACCACAGCCTCCATTAACAACCTCAGCCTGAGGAACTCACAGACACCATGGATTATGGCCAGAAGAATCATACATAGACTACAGTACTGTGCCAAACTAGAATCAAAGCCAAAGCACCCAACCAACACTATAGATATACATACAGTAAATTGTATTTCCCTATGAAAACAAATCCATAAATTTAGAAGAAGCAACTTGGACACTAGTTGTGCAGATATTAATGTATGGACATAAGAAACTTAAAACTGCAAAAAAGAAAGATAACTCTAAAGAAATACAATCACATTCCAGTAAGAGATTCCAAAAAAAAAAAAAAAAAAAAGAATCTATAAAATTTCTGGAAAAGAAAAAAAATAAATTGTCTGGAAAAGAATTAAAAATGATCTCAATGATATACAAGAGAACACAACTAATAGTACAAAAAAAAAATCAGGAAAATAATTCATGATCTGAATGAAAAATTCAACCATGACATAGATACCATAAAAAAAGAACCAAACAGAAATCTTGAAATTGATGAATTCAACGATTGATATAAAAAATACAATTGAGAGTTTCAACTATGGACTATATAAAGCATAAAAAAGAATTTCAGAAACTGAAGACAAATCTTTTAAAATAACTGAGATAAAAATAATAAAGCCTATGTGAAATATGGACACCAAAAGCAATCAAATATTCAAATTTTAGAAGTTCCAGAAGGAGAAAGAGTTGGAAAAAGGAAAAGAAACCCTTTAGAAAAAATGATAGCTGACAAGTTGCCAAGTCTTTCAAGAAATATAGCCATCCAGACACAGAACGCTCAAAGATAACCAAGTAGATTTAACTCACAAAGTCGTTTTCAAGGTGCATTATCAAACTATCAAGAAGTTACACACAATATTAAAAACAGCAAGAAAAAAATCAATTTACATGTTAGAGAATCCCCATCAGACTAACAGCAGATTTCTTAGCAGACGCATTACAGGCATAGGGAGACTGGTATGATATATTCAAAGCACTAGAAACTGGGGTTTTCTAAGTATAAGATCATATCATCAACAAAGAGCAGTGGTTCTCAACCTGTGGGTCACAACCCACAGGAACTGTATTAAAGGGCCTTGGCATTAGGAAGGTCGAAAACCACCTAATTGATCTAGACAGAAAACCAACAAAATGAGATTTAAATCTGGCTTTAGTGCAAATGGACCTAATAGGCATCTACAGAACACTATATCCAACAGCTACAGAATACATATTCTTGTCATAAGCACATAGAATCTTTTCAAGATGGACCACATGCTAGCTAGACCACAAAAAAAGTCTCAACAAATTTTAAAAATGAAAATCATATAAAATATTTTCTCAAACTACACTGGAATAAAACTAGTAAGCAATACCAAGAGAAACTGTGGAAACTATACAAATACAAGTCAATGAAAAGGTATGCTCCTGAAGGACTACTGGATTAATGAAGAAGTTAAGAAGGAAAAAAATGGAAATACAACATACTAAAGTCTATGGAATACAGCTAAAGGAGTGTTAAAAGGAAGTTCAAAGCAATAAATGCTTAGGTAAAAAAGTGAAGATTTCAAAAACAACACCTCAAAGAACAAGAAAAGCAAGAACAAACCAAGCTAATTGTAGAAGGAAAGAAATAATAAAGATCAGAACAGAATTAAGTTAAATTGATACTGAAAGAAAGTACAAAAAAATTGAGATAAGAGGTTGGCTTGTTGAAAAATAAAATCAAACTGCTAACTAGACCAACAAAGAGAGAAAAATCAAACCAATAAAATCAGAAAAAAAAAAGGAGACAATAACACAGAAATATAAAGGATTATTAGTGATTATTACGACAACCCAAACAGTCCCCAGACATTGTTAAATATTCCCAGGAGTGGTTGGGGGGAGGGTGTAAAATCACCCTTATCAAAAATTACTAGTATAAACACATAAATCAATGGAATAGAATAGAGTTCAGACATTGACCCACACATATATGCCAAATTGATTTTCACAGAGGTACAAAGGTAATTCAGTGGAAAAAGGATAGTTTGAAAACAGACAAATATATGCAAAAAATCAAAAATAAAATAAATCCCCCAACCCATACCCAGTTCTGAATTCAAAAATTAACTAGAAATATATCATATACCAGGCGTCCTCAAACTATGGCCACTTGTGGCCCGCCTAGGACTTTTATCTGGCCTGCCAGGTTTTTTGCCACCACTGCCTGTCCTGCTTAGCGGCTGACTCATCCCGGGGCCTACAGTCCTGCCCTCCAACGTCTGAGGGACAGTGAACTGGCCCCCTGTTTAAAAAGTTTAAGGACCCCATCATAGACTTAAACATATAAGCTAAAATTGCTCAATTTTTAAAAGAAAATATGCAATTTAATTGAGCCTAGGTTAGTAATGCAAAGATTTCTCAGACCTGACTTAAAAAGTCGAACTTATGTAATAAATTCCAGTTACAAAAGAGTACATATATATATGTGTATATATGTGTATATATATACATGTATATATATATATATAAATTACACATGTAATTACATATAAATTCTAGAAAAGTTAATCTATAGTGGAGAAGAGCAGATTGGTGGATTCCTGGGACCAGGAAGGGTGACTACAAAGAGAACTTCTCAATGGAGCTATTCTGTAACTTCATTTTGATGGAGATTATGTGACTATATACATTTGCCAAAACTAAGTTGCCATTTAAAATTGGTAATTTTACTGTGTTTAAATTATCCCTCAATATTGTAAATTTAAAAATAACATTTTCAATGGATCAATACATATTAAATATTTTTAAATTAATGTATTAATCATAATACTAATATGAAAAACTTAATTGGTAACTATTAGAGAATGCTGAGGGAATAACTTACTATTTTGATATCTGATAAAGATAAAGAATGAAGCATTTAACTTTTCTCTTCCATACGAATTATACATTAGGGTGACCCCAATAGCAAAGAGGAAAAACTTTTAAGAATTCCAGCTAATGGGTTGGTGCCTGTCGCTCAGTGGTTAGGGCACCAGCCACATAAACCAGGGCTGGCCAGGTTCAAACCCGGCACAAGCCTGCTTAAACAATAATGACGACTACAGCAAAAATATAGCCAGGCATTGTGGTGAGCGCTTATAGTCTTAGCGATTTGGGAGCCTGAGGCAAGAGAATCGCTTAAGCCTAAGAGTCTGAGGTTGCTGTGAACTGTGACGCCACAGCACTTTACCAAGGGTAACATAGTGAGACTCTCTCAAAGAAAAAAAAAACAAAAAGGAATTCCAGCTAACCAATGAAGAAGGTATGATAGCCTGTTACCACATCGCAGCCCTAATAAAATAACAGATGTTGGCTGTGATCATAGATTTGATTAGGCTGCTAAGCCCTGAACCCAGTGATCTACCTTAAACATCACATGAAGAAAAACTTAGCATTATTTGTAACAATACCAATGAAGCATCTTTGCCAAAAGAAAATAATTATTTTTGTTTGTACAAACACACACACACAAATTACTAGTTTGTGGATATGCATAAGAATGAAGAACATGTTAAGAACACCAAAGATAGGCTCGGCGCCTGTGGCTCAAGAACACCAAAGATAGGCTCGGCGCCTGTGGCTCAAGTGGCTAAGGCACCAGCCACATACATTTAAGGTGGCGGGTTCGAATCCAGCCCGGGCCTGCCAAAACAACAATGATGGCTGCAACCAAAAAAAAATAGTCGGGCACTGTGGCAGGCACCTGTGGTCCCAGCTACTTGGGAGGCTGAGGCAGGAGACTCGCTTGAGCCCAGGAGTTGGAGGTTGCTGTGAGCTGTAATGCAATGGCACTCTAACCAGGGGGATAGCTTGAGGCTCTATCTCAAAAAAAAAAGAACACCAAAGATATACAATTGGCACAATTCAGAACATGGGGAAACTCTTCAGGGCAAGAGGTTCAGTTTATTCAACAGAGAAATTTCAAAACAAGTGGGAAAAAGAGAGATGGCTGGAACTTGGATTAAAAAATAGGCATTGCAGCTAGCTTCTCCCAGAGCAGGTGGCCCAAGAGAAAGGGGGCAAAGAAGAAGCCACTACCTTTTACTAACGAGCCACATATCATAACTTCCACCACATTCTATTTATTAGAACCAAGTTACTAAATCCAGCCCACACTGAAGGGGAGGTGAGGATGAAGAGCCACAATTTGAAAAAGGAGCATCAAAGAATTTGCAGATATATTTTTAAAGTACCACATCTTCTTTCCCTCTTTTATTCCTTTTGCTTTCAGATAATTTTTTCTGATAATTGTTTTTGACAACATTTGTTTGTATTATTTGCTAGGGTCTAAATGTATTTGCTGCTCAAAAATTCATAAGTTAGAACTTAAAGGCAAGGGGATTGTATTAAAAGGTAGAGCCTGTGAGGAAAGATTAAATTATGAGATTTCCACTGTCATGAATGGATTAGGGCTCTGATAAAAGAGACTAAAACAGACCAATCTAGTGCCCCTTTTGCCCTTCTATCCCCTTCTGCCTGTGAGGACAAAGCGTTTGTTCCACCCTGGAGGATGCAGCAACAAGAGACCATCTTGGAAACAGAGAGTGAAGCTTTATAAGACACCAAATCTGCCAGCACCTTGATCTTAGAATTCTGAGCTTTCAGAACTATAAGAAATAAATTTCTATTATTTATCAATTACTCAGTCTGCAGTATTTTGTTATAGCATCATAAATGGACTAAGACGGCATCTTTTACCATTGAGCCTTTCTATATAATTGTGGGTGTAGAGTGCTTTTAATGTGCAGCATGGCTATTTTAAAAGTCCAATCTTACGGTCTCTGATTTTCAACAGGTATAATTAATTCATTCATATTGATTACAATTACTGATATTTGGCCTGCTGATTTATTTTGTGTTATTTCCTTTTGATTATTTCCTAAATCCCTTTAAAAAAAAAATCATCAGGTTTTCTTTGTTGTGTTTTTCTTATTTACTGGTTCTAAAGTTATACCATTTGTATTAGTCCACTAAGGCTGTCATAACAAATATCACAGACTAGATGGCCTAAAAAACAGAAATTTATTTTCTTATCATTCCAGAAGCTAAAAGTCTAATATCAAGCTGTTGGCAAGTTTAGTTTCTCCCCAAACCTCTCTTGTTGGCTTGCAGATGGCCTTCCCTTTGTCCACACACATCCTTGGTATCTCTTCTACTACTTATAAGGACAGCAGTCACATTGAATGAAGGACCCACACTAACGGCCTCATTTCACCTTAATTACCTCTTTAAAGGTTCTGTCTCAAAATGTAGTCACCTAGAAGGTTAGGGCTTCAACATGTGAATTGGGAGAAAGGGGATGTATATAATTCAGTCCAAAACACCAGTCATTCCTAATCTTTTGCTGAATATCCTTAAATTCTCAGCATATTCTTATCAAATTCTTTTTCTTTTTTTTAAATTGTTGGGTATTCATTGCGGGTACAAAGAACCAGGTTACATTTCTTGCATTTGTGAGGTATAAAGTCCCTCTTATAATTGTGTCCTGCCCCCAAAAGGTGTGTCACACACTGTGACCCCCCCCACCCCAAATTATTTTTCTGTAAATAACTAGCGTTTAATCAGTATCCACCTATTCTGACTTTTCTTCATTCACTCTTCCTGCTGTAGTATCCCAATTATTCATCCTTGCTTGACGAGGAACACTTTCTCATTCCTAGTATCCTCTTTGTCAGGGCATGGAGAACGTTTGGTGCTCCTCCCAACTTTGGTAGCAGACTTTTCTTCTAGACATTTTGTTTTGGCTTTGTTTCCTCAATCTCATTCTGTTTTATAGTTTCTGGTAGATTCCTCATAGCCTCTGTTCCATCAAACATTTTTGTTTTGAATTTCAGTTATAAATCTTAAAAATATACATATGCATGTATCATCCATCATTTCTAGAGATTTGACACGAGAGAGTGATTTATGTGTACATTCAATCTACTATCTTAAAATAGCAGAGGTACATTTCATTTGGTAGTTAATTCTTTTGACTGGAAAATTCTAATTAGGAGATTAGATTCAAATTCTTAAACTTGAAGTTCAAGCTAGATTCAATTCAGTAAAGGCCAAAAAAGTCCCTCTCTCTCTCTCTTTTTTTTTTTTTGAGACAGTCTTACTTTGTTGCACTAGGTAGAGTGCCATGGCATCACAGCTCACAGCAACCTCAAATTCCTAGGCTCTAGAGATTCTCTTGCCTCAGCCTTCCAAGTAGCTGGGAGTACAGGTGCCTGACACAACACCCAGCTATTTTTAGAGATGAGGTCTCACTCTAGCTTAGGCTGGTCTTGAACTCCGGAGCTCAAGCAATCCACCTGCCTTGGCCTCCCAGTGGGCTGGGATTACAGGCATGAGCCACAGAACCTGGCCCAAATGTCTATATGAAAAAATTTTAAATTGCAATTATAATGTATATAATAAATGGTAAGACTTGTTTCAGAAGTTAACAAGTATAAAACTCCTTTATAAAAGAAAACAGCACAAAGGAAGCAATTCTATGTCAACTGGATCACCAAGTAAGTGCTTAAGAGTGGCAGATGTAAGCCACCCTACAGAAATCATGCCAATGAAAGACAAACTACCCAACAGTATCATGCCAAGGGAAGGCACAGATGGCTGGAGAGCAGCAGCTATAGGTCTTTTTATAGCATTATCAGATGGTACAGTTGACATTCCAACTGGCTGTGTGCCAATGGCCAAGGTAATTAGGGATGTCAACGTGAGAATGTTCAGAAGGCATACTCATCCTCATGCCATCCAGCATGAAGACAGAGAACCAGTCTTGGGTGGCTTTTACACTACAGTGAGTAAAGCAAAATGAGTAGTTTTTATGCTATATTAATAACTAGTTTGGAGAGGTTACCTGAGTTTTCAAAAGCAGAATAATGTCCTAAAGACAAAGAATTAACAGCAGCATTTCAGTGACCACAGAAATTTTCAAACCCATAGTTTCTACCTAAAGAATGTGTAGACAGTAAAAAGTTTAGATCTGTATAAATAAGTGACTTTTTATATTTTTAAAATAATCTCAAAGTTACAAAAAGTTTCAAGTACAAAACAAAGATCATTTTGTTCTGAAGCATTTGAGAGTAAAGTGCCAACGCACTTTTTACTTCTTTAGCATTTCTTTCTTATAAATTAGGCCATTCTCCTACATAACTGCAATCAAACCATCAAAATTACAAAATTAGTATGGATATCATTACTTCTACTTAATCACTGAACTTCAACAATTATTCCAATAATGATTTTCCTAGTACAAAGTTATTTTTCTATATGCATTTAGTTGTTCTATCTCTTTAGTTCACTAAAATTTAGACTATTTTGTTATTTCTTATTCTTACATGAAACTTGGGATTTTTAAAGAGAATAGGCTAGTTATTAGAATATCCCTAAATTTATGTTCAACTGATGCTTCCTAATGACTAAATTCAGGTTATATACTTTCTTGCAGGAATGCCACAGAAATGACAGTACCTCCTATAATGTGTTCTTATATAAGGTGAAAAATTATTTTGATTTGTTCCATCATTGATGGTAGTCACATTGATTACTTGATTACAGATTGTCTACTAGCCTTCTCCACTGCAAAGTTACTCTTTTCCCCTTTGTAAATCATACATATCTTGTGGAGAAGTATTTTGAGGCCTTGTAAATATCCTGTTTCTTATGCAATGTCCCCTCACCAGTTATAGAATCCATATTGATTTTGCTTTATTCATTTATTACTGTGATGTTTGTCAAATTGTGATTTTTCTAATTCTATAATTACTTTCACATTTATTAGCTGGATTTACTTATTTTACTTACTTGTATCATTAAGAACTTATGGTGCCTTATATTATCTGTTATAATCATCCCACACGTTTTGACATATTGTTTCTCATTAAAATTCAAAATACTTCCTAATTTCTTTTATGATTTCTTCTTTAACTCATTAGATTTTTAGAGATGTGTTGTTTGAAAATATTTGGGAAATTCATAGATATCTGGATGTTATTGACTTGTATTTAATTCCTTTGGTATCATATGTTAATCTTCTATAATAGTATGTTAACTTTATTTCATGGACCAGCATATAGTTTGTTTAGTGAATGTGCAACATATATTTGAAAAGAATGTGTTCTTCATTTGTTAAATATAGGTTCAAAATGTCAGGTCAAGTTGGTCCACATATTTTATACATTCATGATTTTTTTTTTTTTTGACTACTTGCTCTGTATACATTATATACTAGGCATTGTGGGTATTACATTGTGAGGAATCTGGATTATAATGTCTTTCTTTCTTTTTCTTTTTTTCTTTTTTTTTTTTTTTTGCAGTTTTTGGGCCAGGTCCGAACCTGCCATCTCTGGTGTATGGGGCTGGCGCCCTGCTCCTTTAAGCCACAGGTGCTGCCCTATAATGTCTTTCTTTAAAGGGTATTGAGTTTTGTCTTAGCAGAGCATTAAGTTAGTGGTGAATCCTTTTGATCCTATCAAATTTGGTTTTATATTCTTTTTAAGGGCAGATCTATTTCAGTGTTGCACATGGTTTTTGGAAACGGTCCTTATTCTTAATGCATTTTTGGTATTTCATATAAATGCTTACTAAGGTTGCTTAAGATTGGCGGAATCAAAATTCCAGTATTTCTCAGAACTGTGAAACCTTTAGCACCTCCATTTAGTTCTCAGTTTCACAGCAGTGGCTTTTTGCTAGGCCTTGTCTACCTATAATCTGGACCTCCATCAAGGACCCAAAGGGGACCACCATGAAGACTTCTGGGTCTCACCTCTTCCTGGAAATTCTCTCTTTCTGGTATTCTATCCCATCAATTCTATATCCTTTATCATCACTGAATTCTGAACACTGATCTCTGGCTCCTTAGCTGAGTTTCATCATTGGCCTCTACTTTTGAATTGTGTGGAGCTCACATGTGCACTTTGTTGTTTTTTTTTTAACTTTTTAAATTTTAATTTAATTTAATTTTTTGTTGTTGCAGTTGGGACGGGACCAGGGCATGAACCCACCACCCTCAACACATGGGGCTGGCACCCCACTCCCTGAGCCATAGGCATCGCTCCAATTTTTTTTTTTCATTTCATAATGTTGGGTATTTTGTTTTGTTTTGTTTTGTTTTGTTTTGTTTTGCAGTTTTTGGCCACAGCAGGGTTTGAACCTGCCACCTCTGGTATATGGGGCCAGCGCCCTACTCTTTGAGCCACACTTTATTTTTTTGAGGATCACAGTCCTATATTGCTTGTTGTCCATTGCTTAAATATAGTTGTCTCACGTGTTTTATAGTAGTTCACTGTTGAAAGCATAGTCTGAAACCAAATTTTCATTAGCTGGAGGAGGAAGATCCCTGTTCCTGCACCAGTAATATTTTAAAACAGTTGAGCCAATGTTAATTATATTATTACTCCACTTTTCTTGGGTCTGAGCAGGAAACAACCCTGAACTCATCAGGACCAATGAGAAGCATATACTTTTCTAAAGGACAGAAACTTGGGGATGGACATTCAAAAATGTGTTGCATCTCTCTAGTTCAAATGATACCCTAAGACTCAACTCCACTTTGTGTTTCCCAAAATGGAGATGGGTTTTCAAAGAGCAAACTTATGGTCCTGGAAGATTATTCAACATAATGTCTGGTATATCTTAAAGGAAATCATACTTAAATTTGTGGAAGTATTGTTCCCTGGAATCAGAAGTGAGGAAACAGAGAAATGGGCAACTGGTGCTACTTTTTTGTGTTCCTTTTTATTGTCACTGCACACAATAGACTTCTGTTGATTTTAATACAGACTAATGTTAAGAATGCCTAATTTGGATGAATTAGCTTAAATTATTCAAGCTAGATCAGATATCATTCAGCAATGAGCAATCTTACTGAAATTTTTATGAATTTCAGGGAAAAAAGAAAAAAACAGCATTCTTAAAACTGCAAAGCTATAAGGAACTTCCAATCTTTAGTTTATATAAGAAAACAGTTTGGTATGAGAAATGGTATAAACTTTAGAGACAAACACTACGAGTATTGAATCAACTCTGATCAGTGTTCCTTATAATCAGTTTTATCAAATATAAAATGGGTATATTGGTTAGAATTATAAAAATGAAATAAGGTCACTTAAATAGAACTCTGGTATAATGCTAGGCACATAGCAGGTGAACAATGAAAGTCAGCTTCTTTAATTTTCTGAGATATAATGATTTTATTATTGATAGCCATAAGGCATGTACTTGAGCAAGACTGTCTATAAATTTAACCAATCATGAACATAAATATCTTCTACTAAGCATTAATAATAATACTTCTAATATTATTACACGGTTAGACTCACATTATTAATCTTCTAAGATTAAAACAATTCTTCAACTTGAAGAGCTGAAAAAAAATTTTATATTCTTGGAAATGAGTTAAAATTTGAGAAAAATCACTGTTTTCCCTCTAGTGCTTTTCCTATAATTGAGTAATAAACTCTAGTACCTACAAAATTTTATATTTCATTTGATTTTAGGCATAAAATTGTTGGCATATCATGCTTAAAAGTAGAGATCTGTGACATTCAGGCTCTTTGTGATTAATAGTTCAGACATAATAGCACATTGCAGAGAGTTATCCAGAATGGGAAAGCAGCTAGTGCCAAGTTTAACATATCATTCACCTTCCAAAAATATGCTACAGAATGTCTGCTTCCAGTTATGGCAGATAAGGTTATAACAGATCAATACTCCAGAAGAGAATAACTAGGAAATCTGGATGAAATGTTTTTTTAATTCTGCCTGAAGACACTGAGAACTACCACAGCAAAAAGTATTTGAGGGACCAAGGTACTAGATAAGCCAGGTAAGGTGGTGCATGCCTGTAATCCCAGCTTTTCAGGAGGCTGAGGTGGGAGGAATCCCACTTAAATCGCTTAATCCCAGGAATTCAAGAGTAGGATAGTAAGACTCCATCTTAACAAAAAAAAAAAAAAAATAGAGAGAGAGAGATACTAGACAGAATAAACACAAATTTTGCCTAGAGAGGTCAAGAAGTAAGCCTGATACTTGGTGCTTCTTTTCCTTTTCAAGGCATTGGCTAATTTATAAATTGATAGCTAAGACACTATGAAACTTAAAGTAGTGACCTAAAAGTTGGGAAGCTATACAGAGCTTTAGGTAGATTCACTGGACAAAGGGCACAAAATTGTATTTCAGGACATGTTGAGGATGAAGGGCTTTCAACTGGGGCTATACCCTTCAAATAAGCATAAAGTGGAATTAAACCAGCTCCCAGACCCAGACAGAAACAATGCCTCAAATAAACTCAATCCTAGAAATTAAGGAGGTCTAACCCTTGCCCTAATTACCTGCCAGAGGAAAAGTAATTTTCCAGAGGAAAATAATATCACATGTAACCTCAAATTATCACATTTTTCAAATGTTATTTCCAACATTTAATTTCAAAAAAAGAAGGATATTAAGACCAAAAGACAAACAAAAAACCCCACAGTAATGACTTCAATAAAAATACCTACTAAAGGCCAGAAGTGAAGAGAATAAAACTACAACGAAGAAATTTAACTAATAAGCCCACAGAAGGGGAAAATAAAATAATGTAAATAATTTTAAAAAGCAAGGAAGGAGAGGATTATGGGAAGATGGCAGAGTAGGAAGAATTAGGGATCTGGATGGTAAAGTTCAGTTAACTTCGGTCAGTGTTGGCTCTTAACACAGTAGCAGATACCCATGTCTCTCCCCAACCTACCCTTGTGCTGGGCAACAGCACATACTTTTGAGAGGAGCTTATGCACAGCTACCTGGAACTAGGATGGGCATGTTGAATACCCTCCAAATATAAGTGATCTGTGCTTTGATTGTGAATTAATACTTCTGATTACAAAGGTGCAAAGAGGCAAGGGGCCATTACTGCTGTACCTCCTCCTTCTTGTTACAAGCCCCTTCCCGTTGGCTGAAGTGACATCCAGTAGATTTAAAGACCTGTACCCTCTCCCTCCTTTCATTTTTATTCTTCTCCCTTTGGGAACCAAACCAGGACACTCAAAAGGAACTACATATATGGAGAAAGTTACAAAGTGGTCACACATTCAAATACCTAGTTTTCAAAAACAAAATCACAAGGTGTGTAATGAAGGAAAGCATAGCCAATTCAAAGGGGGAAAAAAAATCAACAAAAACTGTCCCTTAAAAAAAAGGACTTAATGGCAGATCTGCTAAACAAAGACTTTACAATAGCTTTCTCAAATAGGCCCAGTGGAAATTTGGAGAATGTCAAGGAAAATATGAATGTACAAAATGGAAGTATCTAAAAGGAGATAAAAAGCCTAAAAAGAAACCAGAAAGGAATCCTGGAGCTGAAAAGTACATAGATGGAAATGAAAAATTCACTAGAAGTTTGCAGAAGAAGATTTGAGCAGCCAGAAATAAGGAATAAGTGAATATAGGATAGTAACAATTATCAACCCAAAGAACTGAAAGAAAAAAAGGTTGAAGAAAAGTAAGGGTACTTAAGAGACCTGTGGGACACTATCCAGCTGATCAACAGATGCACTATGATAGTTTCAGAAGGAGAAGAGATGGGAAGAGTCAGAAAAAGTATTTAAAGAAAACAATGCTGAAAACTCCCCAAATCTGATGAAAAACATGATATAAACTCCAAGTAAGATGAATTCAAATTCAGACTAGACATACTATAAACATACTTTCGAAAGACAAATAGAATCTTGAAAGTAATAAAAACAAGGGAATCTTAGATTCTCAGCAGACTCCTTATCAAAAACTTTGGAGGCCAGAAGCTACTATACTCGGCTGATATATTGAAAGTGACAAAAGAAAAAAAAATCATCAAATACGAATCACGTACCTGGCAAAACTGTCCTTCAATTTTGAAAAAAACATGCCTGTAATTCCAGTATTTCACAAAGCCAAGTCAGGAGGATCACTTGAAGCCCAAGAGTTGGAAATCAGTGTGTGCAACAAAGTGAGACAATGTCTCTATAAAAAAAATTTTTAAGAAATCAGCCAGGTGGCTCGGTGCCTGTGGCTCAAGTGGCTAAAGCACCAGCCACATACACCTAAGGTGGGTTCGAATCCAGCCCGGGCCTGCCAAACAACAATGATGGCTGCAACCAAAAAAATAGCCAGGCTCTGTGGCAGGCGCCTGTGGTCCCAGCTACTTGGGAGGCTGAGGCAGGAGACTCGCTTGAGCCCAGGAGTTGGAGGTTGCTGTGAGCTGTGATGCCACAGCATTCTACCCAGGGGGACAGCTTGAGGCTCTGTCTCAAAAAAAAAAAAGAAATCAGCCAGGTGCAGTGACTCCTGGCTCTAATTTTAGCACATGGGGAGGCTAATCCATGAGGATCACATGAGGACCAAAGTTTGCTACTAGCCTGAGCAAAACCAAAACCCCATCTCTATAAAAAGTAGAAAAATTAGCCCATAATACATCTGTAATCCCCAGCTACTTGGGAGATACAGGCCAGGGGAGCAATTAGGCCCAGGAGTGAGAGATGATGACACCATTGTACTCTACCCTGGGTGACAGAGCAAAACCTTATCTCAAAGGAAAAACCCTCAAATCAAAATAGCCAGGCATGGTGGTGTATCCTTATAATCCCAACCACTCAGGTAGCTAAGGCAGGGAGGTATCTGGGTCCAGGAGCTGAATGCTGAAATGAGCTATGATTACACCAACTATACTGCAGCAAGAGTGACAGAGTTAGATGTCTTCCAAAAAAAAAAAAAAAAGGTGAAGGATAAATTAAGTAAATTCCTAGATGAACCTCTGGTGAAGGAGTTTATTAATACTACACCTGCCTTGCAAGATATGTGCAAAGAAGTACTATTGGGTTAAATGAAAGGGTACTAGACAGTAACTCTAAGCCATATAAAGAAAAAAAATTCAACTCAATAAAAGTAACTATATGGTGATTATAAAAGCTTATATTATAACAATGGCTTGTAACTCCACCTTTTTTTTTTGAGACAGAGCCTCACTCTGTCACCTCAACTGAAATGCAGTGATACCATCACAGCTCACTTTTTATTATTTATGTGACTTAAGAGACTAATGCAGTTTTTTAATTATTATTCAAAAATCTAATGTTATTGTAACTCTGATTTGTAACTCCAAATTTTGTTTTTTATAGAAGTGACTAATATATAAAAGAAATATTAATTTATGTTTTGGAGCACACAGTGTATAATGATGTAGTTTTGTGATATCAGCAACCAAAAGGCCTATGGACAGACCTGTAAAGGAGCAGAATTTCTGCTTATTATTGAAGTTAAGATGGTATAAATCCAAATTAGAGTGTTACAACTTTATGGTGTTAAATGTAACGCCCATCATAACCACACACACACACACACAAATCTGTCTAGAATATACACTTTAAAAGGAAAGGAAAAAGGGAAGTAAACATTTCATTACCAAAAAAAAAAGTTAACTAGGCTAACCACAGTGGCTTGTGCCTGTAATTCTGGCACTTTGGAAAGCCAAGGCAGGAGAATTGCTTTAGGCCAGGAATTTGAGACCAGCCTGGATAACATGGCAAGACCCTGTTTCTGAATAAATATAATTTTTTAATTAGCCAAGTATAGTGTTGTACACTTCTACTTAGTTTGTTGTCCAACTACTTGCAAGGCTGAGGGAGGAGATTCACTTGAGACAAGGAGTTTAAGGCTGCGGTGAGTTATGATCCTACCACTACACTCCAGTCTCAGTGACAGGAGTGTAAATCAACTAAACATATAAAAGTCAATAATGCAGAAAATGAGGAAAAAGAAAGGCTATAAGGGGATACAGAAATCAAACAGCCAAATAAAAGAAGTCCTCCTTATCAGTAGTTACTTTGAATATAAGTGAATTAAACTTTCAGTCAAAAGACAGATTAGCAGAATTGATAAATACACATTACTCAATTATATGCTGTCTATAAGATACTCACTATAGACCCCAAAATACAAATAGATTGCAAAAGAGAGGATACAAAGAGATATTCTGTGCAAACAACCAAAAGAGAGAAGGTCGGTTATACTAATAAAAAACAAAACAGAGTTTAAATCAAAAAGGTTACAAAAGATAAAGAACAACATTATAGATTAATAAAAGTTTCAATACAGCAAGGAAATATAACAATAATAAACATTTATGCACCTTATAACAGACCATCAAAATATATAAAGCAAAAGCTGATAGAATTTAAGGAAGTAATAGTCTATAATAAGAGTTAAAGAATTCAATACCCAACCTCAATAATTACTACAACAACCAGACATAAAATAAGAAAATAGAGAACTTAAATAGCATAAGAAATAAATTAGACCTAACAGACATATATAAAACACTCTACCCAACAACATCATACACATTCTCAAGTGCACATAAGACATGTTCCAGGATAGACCATATGTTAGGCTACAAACTAAGTCTCAATAAAATTTAAAAAGACAGATATACAAAGCATCTTCTTCCACAACTATGAGATGAAATTAGAAATCAGTATTAGAAGTAAAATTGGAAAAATCACAAATCTGTGGAAATTAAATAACATTCTCATAAAACTAACACATCAATGAAGAAATCACAGGAGAAACTAGAAAATACTTAAAGACAGACAAAAATGAAAACACAACATACCAAATCATATAGAACACAGCTAAAGCAAAGATAAGGGGAAAATTTATAGTTATAAATGCCTACATTAAAAAACAAAAATATCAAAACAACAATCTAGCTTTAAAACTTAAAGAACTAGAAAAAAAAGAATTCCATCCCAAAATAGCAAAAATAAGAAAGTAATAAAGATTACAGCTGAGATAAACAGAGTAGAGATGAGAAAGATAGTAGAGAAAAATCAATGAAAAAAAAACTGGTTCTTAGGGTGGCACCTGTGGCTCAAGGAGTAGGGTACCAGCCCCATATACCAAAGATGGTGGGTTCAAACCCGGCCCTGGCCAAAAACTGCAAAAAAGAAAAAAAAGGTTCTTGAAAAAGATCAGAAAATTGACAAACTTTTTATTAGATTAAGTAATAAAAAAGATAATACTCAAATTATGAAATCAAGAATGAGAATTGGAACATCAGTACTGATTTTACAGAAATAAAAAGGATAAGAAAATACTGTGAACTGTATGGCAAAAACAACAAATTGAATAACCTGAACTGAACTCCTAGAAACAAAAAGCTCATCATGAAAATTACAAAGAAATTGAAAATCTAAACCTATACATAATGAGATTAAATCAGTCATAAAAAAATATCCTAAAAAGAAAACACATGTGCCTGACAGTTCTACTGGTGAGTCTTACCAAACATTAAAAAGAAAAATAAAAATCCCAATCCATTTCAAACTTTCACAAAAGTTGAAGAAGAAGGAATCCTTCCTAACTTATTCTATAAGGCCAGCATTACCCCTAATACCAAAGCTAGACAAAAGCATTACAAGAAAACTACAAACTAATTTCTTTTATCAAATTAATGCAAAAATCCTCAACAAAATACTAACAAACCAAATTCAGGAGCGTATTAAAATGATTACAAACCACCACTAAGTGGGATTTATCAGCAAAGATGGTTCCACATTTGAAAATGGAGAGGAGGTGAAGTAAGATGGTTGAATAGAACCTTCTAGTGATCATCCTCTTCAAGAAACACCCAGAACAACTTTCTACACAATAAAGCATCATTATAAGAATGAAAAACCCAGACAAATGTGAGCAAGATGGTAGCTAAGTAACAGCTTCTTTGCAACCGGGAGTGGTGAGATTGCGGGGAGAGAAGACTCCAGGTATCTCTGGCATGTGGACTCTGACCAGAAACATCCCCTTGCAGACTAAGGGAGACACTGAGAGACTACTGGACCCCGGGAGGAAGAAAAAAGCAGTGGAGAAGTAGGAAGTAGTTGCATTAGGTCTGAGGCTGCTGCAGCTGTAGCTACAACAGCACCAAGATTGCAGACAGGGAAGGCCTTCCCTGTGGGTTGTTTTGTTTTGTTGGACTTGGGCACTCAGTTGAATTACCTTGGGAGAACTTGGGTGAGAGTGCGGGTGACTTTAAGTGTTGTCAGGGTACAGGACTGAGCCACTGGGCCGGAATGGAGCTAATATTGTTCAGCTGTGGGCCAAGCACACAGCCATTGTGGGAGAACTGCCCTGCAGGCTCCACCCTCAGGGTTGCAGAATGAGTCTTAGGCAGGAAGATCTTGGGCGAGTGATCTATTGACTGTGAGCAGAGCCAAAGGCCAGGACTGAGATGGTGGGGAAAAAGAGCGCAACTTTCAGTGTTTGGCAGTAGGAAGGCTGCCTTGCAGCCTTGACCCTGAGGAACATAAAGTGAGGCTGGTTTTGGTGCATCAGATAAGCAGGCAGCCACTTCAGAAGAGATCCCAGTGACAAGTACTTTCCCTTCTTGCTCTTGAATCTTCACATCCTTTTAGTCCAGTACCAAAAGGATTCATCAAAACCTTAGGTCAGAGTCATGGTAACTTAAAGAGTAAAAGGAAGTGAAAGAAAAATTAGGGCAAGAAAACAGATAAAAGAAAACAGTCTTGACAAAGAATCAGCAGAAAAATCCTGGCAACATGAACAACCAGTTCAGAGCAACCCCCTCAAGGGACCATGAGATAGCTACTGCAGATTCCACCTATATAATGTTAGAAATGATGTTGTGGGAAGATGAGGCCCAACGGAGAGAAAGAGCACCCAAACACCATGTTTATAAGAGGAAGGGCTTTACTCATCGGCCGGGAGCTTACAGCATAGATTTCCAAATGGCCACGCTCTCCAACTGGCTTGGTCTTTCTCCTTTTATTGACAGTCAAGAAGTTCCACCCCACAGGTACTCTTCCCATTGGCCAGTTTGAATCAAGTGGGAGATGCTAGTCCAGCCTCTACAGAACTACAGGATTTCACAGAACTTGGAAATTTCCAGGTTCCAGGAAGTTAAGTCTACAAATTCCCAAGAGCTGAGTCACCCTGGAGAGGACCCTGCAGGTGCATCTTTGTGGTCTCCCTGAGAAGACTTGTTCTCCCAGACCTCACCTTCTCAGGTATCCTCTCTCAATGACAGAAGGGGAATTTAAAATACAGATGATAAGAACAATAAAGGAAATTGCTGAGAAAGTCGAAAATGACCAAAAGGAAATCCAAAACCAGAATCAAATAAGAGATGAACACTATGAGAATATAGAAAAGATATAGCAGAGCTGAAGGAATTGAAGCAGTCAAATAGGGAACTTAAAGATGCAGTAGAAGGTATCATTAACAGATTAGACCATGCAGAAGAAAGAATCTCAGAGGTAGAAGACAAAGCTCTTGAGATAATTAAGATAGTTAAAGAGGCAGAAAAAAACAGAGAGAAAGCAAATGTTCATTGGCAGAATTATGGGACTTTGTGAAGTGTTCAAACATACGAGATAGAGGTATTCTAGAAAGGGAAGAAGAATGCCCCAGAGGGATGAAAGCCATACTAGAGAATATTATAAATGAAAGTTTTCCAAATATCACCAAAGATTCTGACACACTCCTTTCAGAGGGATATCGGACCCCAGGTCACCTCAACTCAAATAGAGCTTCTCCAAGACACATTGTGATGAACCCGTCTGAAGTCAAGACAAAAGAAAAGATTTTGCAAACTGCCAGGAGTAAGTGCCAATTGACCTACAGGGGCAAATCCATCATGGTGTCTGCAGACTTCTCTAATGAAACTTTTCAAGCCAGAAAAGATCATCTACCTTTAATCTACTTAAACAAAACAATTTCCAGCCCAGAATTCTATGTCCTGCTAAGCTATGCTTTAAAATTGATGGTGAAATCAAATCTTTTACTGATATGCAAACACTGAGGAAATCTGCCACAAGACCAGCTCTATAGGAACTACTTCAACCTGTTCTACACACTAACCATCACAATGGACCACCAGCTAAGTAAGCACCCAGAAATTAAAGGACAGACCCTAGCTTCCACAATGATGCAAAAGATAAAACTAAGCCATGGACTTTCACAAAATAAGATGAATACAACACTACTACACTTATCAATTATCTCAATGAAGAGGCATAGACTGGCTGATTGGATTAAAAAACACAATCCATCCATTTGCAGTCTGTAGGAAACACACCTAGCCTCAAAAGACAAATTAAAACTCAGAGTGAAGAGCTGAAAAACAATTTTTCAGGCAAACAGAATTCAGAAGAAAAGAGGGGTTACAATCTTATTTTCAGATACAAGTGGATTTAAAGCAACTAAAGTCAAAACAAATGGACATTTCATATTGGTCAAGGGAAAAACACAAGACATTTCAATTCTAAATATTTATGCACCCAACTTAAATGCTCCCAGATTCTTGAAACAGACATTATTCAGTCTGAGCAATATGATATCCTATAACAACATAATAACAGGAAACTTTAACACTCCTCTTACAGAGCTGGACAGATCCTCTGAACAGAAATTAAACAAAGATATAGGGACTTAAATAAGACTCTGGAACAAATGTGCTTGATAGACACATATAGAACATTTCATCCCCAAACTAAAGAATATACATTCTTCTCATCGGCCTCTGGAACATTCTCCAAAATTGATCATATCCTAGGACACAAAACAAACCTCAACAGAATCAAAAGAATTGAAATTTTCCCTTGTATCTTCTCAGACCACAAGGCACTAAAGGTGGAACTCAACTCCAAGAAAAATGTTCAATCCCACACAAAGGCATGGACCTTAAACAACCTTATGCTGAATGACAGTTGGGAAATCATTAACTTTCTCGAGCATAACAAAATGAAGACACAAGCTACCAAAACCTGTGAGATATAGCAAAAGCAGTCCTGAGAGGAAAATTTATCACTTTAGATGTCTACATCTGAAAAACAGAAAGAGAGTGTATCAACAAACTCACAAGCCATCTTATGGAACTGGAATAAAAACAATCTAAGCCCAACCCAGCAGAAGAAAAGAAATATCCAAAATGAAATCACTGATTAATGAAATTGAAAACAAAAGAATCATTCAGAAAATTAATGAAACAAGGAATTGGGTTTTGAAAAAATAAATAAAATAGATAAACTTTTGGCCATATTAACTAGAAATAGAAAAGTAAAATCTCTAATAACCTCAATCATAATGATAAAGGGGAAATAACAACTGATGCCACAGAGATACAAGCAGTCATCTTTGAATACTACAAGAAACTCTATGCCCAGAAATTTGAAAATGTGAAGGAAATGGATCAATATTTGGAATCACACCCTTTCCCTAGACTTAGCCAGAAAGAAACAGATATCCTGAACAGACCAATTTCAAGCATTGAGATCAAAGAAACAATAAAAATTCTCCCAACAAAAATATTTCCTCGTCTGGATGGTTTCACACCAGAATTCTATCAAACCTTCAAAGAAGAACTTATTCCAATACTGCAAAAATTATTCAAAAAAATTGAGGAGGAAAGAATCTTCTCCAACATACTCTACGAAGCAAACATCACCCTGATACCAAAACCAGGAAAAGATCCAACTAAAAAGGAGAACTTCACACCAATATCATTTATGAATATAGATGCAAAAATTCTCAACAATATCCTAGCCAATAGGTTACAGCTTACAGGTAAAAAAGTCGGTTTTCATCTCAGAGATGCAAGGCTGGTTTAATATATGCAAGTCCATAAACTTTATTCACTGTATCAACAGAAGCAAAAACAAAGACCATATGATCCTTTCAATAGATGCAGAAAAAGCATTTGATAAAATTGAGCATCCTTTTCTAATTAGAACACTGAAGACTACAGGCATAGGTGGCACATTTCTTAAACTGATTAAAGCTATCTATGACAAACCCACAACTCATATTTTACTGAATGGAGTAAAACTGAAAGCTTTTCCTCTTAGAACTGGAACCAAATAAGATCCTCTATTGCCACTACTATATTCAGCATAGTCCTGGAGGTTCTAGCCAATACAATCAGGCAAGAGAAGGAAATAAAGGACATCCAAATGGGAGCAGAGGAGGTCAAACTTTCCCTTTTTGCTGATGATATGATCTTATACTTAGAGAACCACAAAGACTCAACCACAAGACTCCTGGGAATCATCAAGAAAGACAGTAATGTCTCAGCATATAAAATCAATGTCCACAAGTCAGTAGCCTTTGTATGCACCAATAAAAGCCAAGATGAGAGGCTAATAAGGACACAACTCCCTTCACTATAGCTTCAAAGAAAATTAAATACCTAGGAATATACCTAACAAAAGAGGTAAAGGATCTCTGTAAGGAAAATTATGAAACTCTAAGAAAAGAAATAGCACAGGATATTGACAAATGGAAGAACATACCATGCTCATGACTGGGAAGAATCAACATTGTTAAAATGTCTATACTTCCCAAAGCAATCTACAGATTCAATGCCATCCCTATTAAAATACTGACATCGTACTTTCAAGACTTGCAGAAAATGATTCTTAATTTTGTATGAAACCAGAAAAATCCCCCTATGGCTAAGGCAGTTCTTAGTAATTAAAAAAAAAAAAAAAAAAGCCAGGGCATCAGCCTACCATGCTTTAGGCTGTACTACAAGGCCATAGTGGTCAAAACAGCATGGTACTGGCACAAAAATAGACATGGACATTTGGAATCAAATAGAAAACCAGGAAAGGAAACTAACATCTTCAGCCACCTAATCTTTGATAAACCAAACAAAAACATAAGACTGGGAGAAAGAATCCGTGTTCAACTAATGGTGCTTGGAGAACTGGATATCCACATGTAAAAGGCTGAAACTGGACCCGCACCTTTCTCCACTCACAAGAATTGATTCAAGATGCATAAAAGACCTAAATTTAAGGTGTAAAACAATAAAAATTCTCAAAGAAAGCATAGTAAAAACATTTGAAGATATCAGCCTGGGGAAAGACTTTATGAAGACTTCTGTGGCAAATGTAACAACAACAAAAATAAACAAATAGGACTTAATTAAACTGAAAAGTTTCTGTACAGCTAAGGAGACAAAAACCAAGCAAATAAGACAACCTACACAATGGGAAATGATATTTGCATATTTTGAATCAGACAAAAGCTTGATAACTAGGATCTGTAGAAAACTCAAATGAATCCACATGAAAAAAGTTAACAGCCCCATATATCAATGGGCAAGAGAGAGGAATAGGACCTTCTCTAAAGAAGAAGGCGAATGGCTAGTGAACATATGAAAAAATGCTCATTGTCCCTAATTATTAGAGAAATGCAAATAAAAACCACCCTGAGATATCATCTAACCCCAGCAAGAATGGCCCACATTTA
Source organism: Otolemur garnettii (assembly GCF_000181295.1). Classification (NCBI taxonomy): domain Eukaryota; kingdom Metazoa; phylum Chordata; class Mammalia; order Primates; family Galagidae; genus Otolemur; species Otolemur garnettii. Next base: position 20,306,457 of record NW_003852419.1, read on the forward strand.
CACTGCTGGTGAGACTGCAACGTAATACAACATTTTTGAAAGGAAGTATGGAGAACCCTCAAAGAACTCAAGCTAGCCCTCCCATTTGATCCTGCAATCCCATTACTGGGCATCTACCCAGAAGGAAAAAAATCCTTTTACCATAAGGACACTTGCACTAGTCTTTATCACAGCTCAATTTATAATCACCAAAATGTGGAAATAGTCTAAATGCCCACCAACCCAGGAATGGATTAACAAACTGTGGTAATGTATACCATGGAATACTATTCAGCCACTAAAAATGATGGAGAATTGGCTGGCACCTGTAGCTCAGCAGCTAGGGCGCCAGCCATTGGAACTGGCGGGTTTGACTCCAGCCCAGGCCTGCCAAACAACAACTACCACCAAAAAAACCAAAAACAGCCGGGCACTTTGTTGGGCACCTGTAGTCCCAGCTACTTGAGAGGCTGAGGCAAGAGAATCACTTAAGCCCAAGAGTTTGAGGTTGCTGTCAGCTGTGATGCCATGGCTCTCTACCCAGAGTGACAGCTCTGGACAGCTCTGGTAATAAGATGGAGATTTTACATCCTTTGTATTAACCTGGGTGGAAGATGGAACACATTATTATTATTAAGATGGAAGATGGAACACATTATTAACCTGGGTGGAAGTAGAACACATTATTCCTAGTAAAGCATCACAAGAATGGAGAAGCAAGAATCCTATGTACTCAATTTTGATATGAGGACAATTAAGGACCTAGTATATGGTGGAAGGTGGGGGCAGGGGAGAACAGAGAGAGAAGGTGGGAAGGGGGTAGTGGGAGAAAGGGAGAGCAGAGAGAGGGAAGGAGGGAGGGAGTGGGGGGTCTTGGGGTGTGACACACCTTTTGGGGCAGGATACAATTATAAGAGGGACTTTACCTAACAAATGTAACCAGTATAACCTAGTTTCTGGCACAATCCTCAACAATAAAAAAAATAATAATAAATAATCAAAGCAGTAGAAATTACAGAATGTAGTATCTTGAGAGATAGAGATTCTGCCAATTTAAATACTCATCTCCTTAGTTCTTGGCAAAAAAAAAAAAAAAAGATCTAGACTATAGACATATAAAATAAGGAAATATAAAGAAAAATCTACTTTTAGATTGGTAAGTGGCAGGGATGAGGAGGAAATAAAGAAGGAAAGTCAATGGGGTAATAAAATCTAAAAGGTTTTATAATTAAATTTCTAACATGGTGATGGCTGCATGTATAGATTTTAATGAAAATAACCAAACCTTCCTCAATATACTAATATTCCTATTTGATATAAGAAAATACAGATGAAAAACAGCAGAATGTTCATACTTTTGAAACTAATTGGAAAGATTTTTCATGATCAATGAAAGCACAATTTAATTGAATGATACATATTTAGAATTTAAATATCAAATTCAATCCAAAGACAATTGATTTAATGTGATGAATCCATAATAATATCTAAAACATCAAGGCTTAATTTAAACTACAAAAAGTCTTCATTGTGCAAGAGATTCAGGTAAAAGAAACTTCTAGGTGTTTTTCTTGCCTTCAAGAAGATTTTTCTTTATTGCTTCTGAATTTCCATTATTCAGGATTTCTTGATACCCTGGTTTTTCAACATATGCTAATGCTGTCTACCTATATGCTGGGAAACCAGCAAAGGACCCTGACTTTGTTCATCTGACTTCATTGTGGAATTATGGTGCAAGATTTTAGAAAACAAGAACCTGATACAAGCCCTAAGGTCTGTGAGGAACTGGTCAATTTTATTGTTCTGAAGCTAGTAAGTGGTAAAAACAGACTGCACATGAAGTTAGCCTCTTGGATTCACTTTGTGCTGTGATTAATTTAAAAATACATGTGATATGGGATGTAACCATTATCCTAAGTGAAGTATCTCAAGAATGGAAAAACAAACACCACATGTACTCTAATGGAACTAACCAATGGGAACACATGGGCACAGAAGGAAATAAAAGTTGTTGGATATCAAGCAGCAGGGAGGGGAAAGAAGGGAAAGGGGCAAAAACCTACCTAACGGTTATAGCATTACAACCTGACTCAAGCATTACAAAAGCTACCCTTGCAGCAAAAACACCTGCACCCACTTAATATTCTGAAATAAAAAATAAAATTAAAAAAATAATAAATACATGTGATTTGGGAGGCTGAGGTGGGAAAAATCACTTAAAGCCAGGAGTTCAAAACCAGCCTGAGCAACACAGGGAGACCCCCATCTCCACAAAAAAACTAAATTATTAGCTAGGTGCAGTGGCATGTGCCTGTAGTCCCAACTACTTGGATGTTAAGGTGGGAGGAGGGTTTGAGCCCAGGAGTTCTTACTGTGCCACTGTAACAACCTTGCCCAGGTGACAAAGCAAGACCTTGTCTCTAAATAAATATGTACATACATTTAAAAAAATACATGTAAGAATATTTATGATTTGTTTCTTCTCATTAAAATCCAAGGGACAAACTAAGCACATTCAAAATCTGAGGGACATTTTTCCCTTTCCTGGCTTCTGTAGCTGTACAGAGAATGGATTAGAAAGACATTTAAGCTTATTAGATAGAAAGGTGTCATACCCACACGTCAAGGTACATGAGGAAAAAAGTTCTCAAGAATTATAAATTCTCAGAAAACACAAAAGATTCTTTGGGCCTTGGCAAGGAAAATGTCAACAAGTCAAAGGATGCTAGATAGCTATTGACCAGTTTCATGAAGGCAAAGCTGAAAGCCAAGATGGAATAATGCTTTCCCACTATGTGTCTAAGGCTACAAATGACACTAATCCTTTTTAATGGTCACAAAAGCTGACAACTTACTCAGCCTTAGAACTGAAGGCACAAAAATCATCTCTGGAAATGACTCACCATAAACAGGTCACGAGCACCAATGTCAATAGCTAAGAGAAATGCCTTTTCAAATCTTTGGTACCTATAAGGAAGAAAAGAAATGTATGTTAGTTATGAATAAAATTACATAAGAGGAGCTTGTTGTTTAATGTATTTATGTAATACTGTTTTTATTACGCTGATGGGAAAAATATTTTTAAACAAGGGATTTGACCTGCTAGGATCTCCCATATAGGAAATGTATTGTACTTAGTAGCTGAGGTACAGAGCCTGTGGAGGCCAAATAAGCATAACCCTAAGCTCAGAATATGTTTTTTCTAAAACATAATTTTAGTGTGTTTTAGAAAAGTATAAGAATATGTAGAACATAATAGGAAAAGAAAATTGATAAATCATAGTTATACATTATACTTTTTTGTTTCTTAGGTAAAATTTGAGAAGTCAAATGCTATATTATTAGAAAAGTTTCATATTTGTGAATTTTGAAAAAAATACATTCCAGGATGTTGTAAAATGACAATATAAATGGCTGTTAAATTTCTATAAAAACATTACTTTTCTACTCATTTTTATAATCATATTCTTTCTCTGAAGTATTATTTTGACAATTTTTGTGGAAAGTTTAATTTTAGACTAAGACACATGAAAACACTGACAACTTAAACTAATTACCTTTATAGAAAGTTTAAGATCATAGGGGAATATCATGTCATGAAGATATACTTGGCACAAGTTTTGGAATGAAAGATCATCTTTTAATCTAAATCCTAATGTTAGATCTGTCAGTGTTTCTCTCTATAAATAAGCAAATAAATAACAAAGTCACTTCCATTCTCGATCTTATGTTGTAAACTATGGTGGCAGAGATACAATGAGATTTCAAATATAAATATGTATGGAATATTAATTATTATAACAGATCATATATATTAGTGAAATAGCTGAAATAAGTAAAATCCCAACAGATAAGGCTTGTTAATATTATATATGAGCTTCTAGGCCTAGAACTTGAAACACTTGCACAATTTCCATGTTATGTTTGATGACTATTACCTCTGTCTCCTCCTTGTTCCTTTTTATAGTGTTTCCAGTATTTGTTTGAATTCCTCTCAGTTATAGAAATTGTAAGGCAATCATGTTTATTCTGTGAGTGAAGAGTGTCTTTATACCAGGAAGCCTACTGATTCATTATACATTCAGTGGAGGTGGGATACACTGAGGAAGAGGTCAGATGATGAGCAAGTTGTACTACCTGTTCATGGATTTTCTGCAATTTTGTGTTTGTCCCCACCCCCTCATAACTATTCTGGCAATAGTAAACATCTCTCTTATAATAATGAATCCTAAGGATAAGATCTCATCTTGTGTGTCCTTTTGACTATATCTAATCCTATAAACTACCCCTCCTTGAAACCTTCTCCTTCCTTCGTTATTTGTTTTCCTAATTCTTAGATTGTATCTTCTTAGTCTTCTTTGCTAATTTATTTATTTTTATTTTTCTCTGCCTCCCTATGAAATTGGTATTCTATGGGATACCAGGATACCTGGTATTATTTCTACTTATTCTCTCCAATCTCCTCAGTAACCTTACCACTCCTGTGGCATTGATAATCAATTATATCAATGACTCACAAAACTATATCTCTAGGATCCATCTCTCTATGAAGCTCCAAATTCTTATTTCCAGGTACCCCAAAGTTAACATGTCTAACATGTCCATATAGGACAACCATATAGGACCAACTGAAATCAGAGTCAAATTAAAGGGGATATGTTGGGCTGTGCTCTTCTTTCTATGTGAGGGGTAATGACAGATGATAGACAATAGGTCGTGGTAAAAATGAACGAAGGTGCATTGGCAGCTCACAGTATGGTGAACCAGGAAGAGTAAAAAGAGCCCTAACTAGATTGCTTATAAAATATACTTTAAAGTACATTATAGGACTCTAAAATAACCAACAGTACCATATCCTCAAAAAATCTCTTGATAGAAATCAGAATAAGGATGACTAAGGAGACAACAAATAAGGAGGATAGCGGGAGAAAGCATAACTACTTAGAGGGCCATCATCCTCAGGAGATTAATCCCTGAATCAGTCTCAAGGTAAAGGTGCTAAACTCAAGACTTAAGCTTAATACAGCAGCTAACCCTAAGACTTTGTGAGTAAACCAAGAACTAAAAAAAGACCAGGCTAGTAGTGCGCCTCTGGCAAAAACAATAAAAAGAGTTGATGTATGGATTAAAATACTTCTGATAGAAGCCCTCAAGAATTACAATAAATTAAGATCAAACAAGAAAGAGTTCACAATCAAAGATCATCAAAAAACATGAGAAAACAAGCTACTATAACTAAAAAATCAGAAGAATAAATTTAAATCTCCATAGATTTCATACAATCCAGTTATTAAGGTTAGAATATAAACTAATTCAGTATAAAATATTTAAAGAAATAAATCATGAAAATAGGCATGTAATATGATACAATAAAAAATTACCAAGTCAATTTTTTAAAGAATAAAGTAGAGCTTTTGGAAACAAAAGTTTTAATTACTAACGTTAAATAACTTGACACTATTGAAGGGAGAATCAGTAAACTAAAAGCAGATAAGTGATGTATAAATGAGGAATTACATAGAATATTGCACAGAGAAAAATGAGATTAAAAATATAAAAGAGGTTGAACAATACAGAGAATAACAGAAAGTTTCACATGTCAATTCAGGGAATTACATTAATGGGTGGGAAATTCCAGCACTGATAAATTATATGAATCAATAGATACAAGAGAAATTATCAAACAGAGTAAATAAAAAGGAATTTATAACTATGCACATTTGTAATGTAATGCAAAATTCAACAAGAAGAAAAGATCTTAAAAACCACCAGAGACTAACACCAGAGAATGGGAGGTAGGAAGCAGTGAGAAAGTATCTTCAAATTATGGAGGGAAAAAAAGCATCAACCCTTATGATGAAACAATGGCACTTTCAACAATAAGAACAAAATATATACCTTTCAGATACAAAAAAAACTGAGAATTTTCAACAGACCTTCAATAAAAGAATTTCTAGGGACCATATCTAAGGAAAAAGGGAAAATGACTCTAGAGAGCAGATCTGAGAACCAAGAAGGATTTTTTTTTTTTAAGAGAAAAGGATTTGGTAAGTATACTGACAGATAAATACATACAGGTACGTAATGTTCAAAATTTTTTAAAGTTAGGAAATACAAATTAGTAATATTATTTATGTCAGCAGGGAGCAAAAATACTAAGGTTTTTTGTTGTTGTTGTTGTACTAGTCAAGATATTAAATGTTTGGATATAGTTAAGTTTCACTGGTAACTACTAAAAGGATGTGTAAATTGCAAAAACAGAAGTAGAGCAGGGTGAGGGTAGGGAAACTTAATGGGAAAAAAACTCTTGGCAGTATTTGAAGAGACAAGAAAGGAAACAAAGGAAGCAAAAGAAAACAGAACAAATAGCACAAAGATAGAACTAACCCAGTATAAAAATGATCATATAAATGGACTAAGCTTATCAGTTTAAAGACTGATCATCAGACTAGTAAAGTAAAATGCAGCTATCTATATTTTACTAAAATCTAAAACATAAAGACACAAAGTTAAAAGTAAAATATTGCAAGAAAATATATCAAAATACATAGTAGTAAAAATAACCTGAGGATATTTTTGAGAATGTAATATGTAGCCCCATCGGGAAAAAGTCTGGCAGTTTTTGTCAAATCTTAAAGATACATTTGCCATATATATAATTCCACTCAATTCCACAGAAATTCCCAGATATGTAGCTAAGAGAGATGAGAATATTCTCACAGAGTAACTTATACATGCATATTTTTAGTGGCATTCTTCAGAATAGTTTAAAAGAAGAAACAATCCAACTGTTGAATGGTTGAACAAAATATGTTCTGTTTATATGAAATGTCCGTAAAAGACAAATATATCAAGACAGAAAATAGATTAGTGGTTGGCTATGATAGAGAACAGAGATCTGCAAATGGGTATGAGTGATTATCTTGGGTGATAAAAATGTCCTAAAACTGCAAATTTACATTAATGAATTTCATAGTATTTAAATTAATCGTTAATAAGGTGGGTGCCCTGGCTCACACCTATAATCCTAGCACTGTGTGAGGCCAAGGCAGGTGGACTGCCTGAGCTCAGGAGTTCAAGATCAGCCTGAGCAAGACAGAGACCCGTCTCTACTAAAAATAGAAAAACTAGCCTGAGGTTGCAGGCACCTGTAGTCCTAGCTACTTGGGAGGCTGAGGCAAGAGGATTACTTAAGCCCAGAGTTTGAAGTTGTTGTGAACTATGATGACCACTCCACAGCACTCAGGGTGAAAGAATCCCAAAAATGGGCAATGGCTCCTGAGCTCCCACCTTTAATTATAAAAAAAAAAAAAAAACCTAACAGATACAGTGTAGAAGTATATGGGTATATGGCATATTTCCTGCATGAAGGATTCAACTACAACTGGAACTTTTTCTAACAAATGCCAAAAATATAGCCTGATCATATGAACCCTTATATTGATCTGAAATTTAAAAAATCATATATATATTAAAAAACTTATAGGAAAAGAAAGGATAAGAAAAAAATGATAAGTTTCAAGTCTCCAGGAAAATATAAAAATTATTAATGTGGATGTGATTGAATAAAATCACCTCAAAGATGTATACAGCAAAACATTAATAGAATTAAAACAAATGACAAGCCCATCATTATAGTATAAAGTTTCAAAAGCTATCCCTAAATTTTTGCAAGGTCAAGTAGTCAAAAAATTAGGAAAGAAGCAAAAGTTTAATAACACAATTACAAAGATAAATTTAGTGGATATATAGACCTTGTCAACCTTGAATTAGAGAATATATATTCTTCTGAAGCATACATGGGAAATCTATACAAAAAATTATACAGTAAGGTAAAAAAAGCACATTTCACATTTTTAAAAATAGCATAATGAATCAGTCAATAATGCAATTAAGTTTGACAAAAAGATAAGCAATACATACACAGGTGCTTAGAAATTATAAAAGCCATTACTCAGGAAAGAAATTATAATAGAAATTTGGCTGTGAACGGGGCGGCGGGCGTCTCAAGCTCGGGGCCTGCCGCGACGCCTGGCACTGTCCTGCAGGCTGCGGCTGGCATTTACGAGCAACTTAAGGGCGAGTGGAACTGTAAAAGCCCCAATCTTAGCAAGTGCGGGGAAGAGCTGGGGTGCCTCAAGCTAGTTCTGCTGGAGCTCAACTTCCTTCCAACCACAGGCACCAAGCTGACCAAACAGCAGCTCATTCTGGCCCATGACATACTGGAGATCCGGGCCCAGTGGAGCATCTTGCGAAAGGACATCCTCTCCTTCAAGCGCTACATGGCGCAGCTCAAATGCTACTACTTTGATTATAAGGAGCAGCTCCCTGAGTCAGCCTAAATGCACCAACTCTTGGGCCTCAATCTTCTCTTCCTGCTGTCCCAGAACCGGGTGGCTGAGTTTTACACGGAATTGGAGCAGCTGCCTGCCAAGGACATTCAGACCAATGTCTACATCAAGCACCCTGTGTCCCTTGAGCAATACCTGATGGAAGGCAGCTACAACAAGGTGTTCCTGGCCAAGGGGAACATCCCTGCTGAGAGTTACACTTTCTTCATTGACATCCTACTTGACACTATCAGGGATGAGATTGCTGGATGCATCGAGAAGGCCTATGAGAAAATCCTTTTCACTGAGGCCACCTGGATCCTCTTCTTCAACACACCCAAAAAGATGACAGACTATGCCAAGAAGCGAGGGTGGGTCCTTGGCCCCCACAACTACTACAGTTTTGCCAGCCAGCAGCAGAAACCAGAAGACACCACCATTCCCTCTACAGAACTGGCCAAACAGGTCATTGAGTATGCCCGGCAGCTGGAGATGATCATCTGAGTTCTCCAGGCACTGGGGTGGGCAGGACATGCCTTCTTTAAAACACAGTACTGGGTTTCCTCCAATAAAGGTGGATTGACATTAAAAAAAAAATTATAATAAAAATTTTAAAATACTTAGATGCAAATGCTAATAAAATACAGAAAAACTTCAGCAAAAGAGGCATCTGAAAGGGAATAATAGCCTTAAGGATTTATACTAGAAAAAATGGTTAAAAATAATGAATTAAATATCCAATTTAACCATTTAGAAAAAGAACAGTAGAATAAACAAGAAGCTAGTGAAACAACACATTTGAAATACCAAAAGGAAGAACAAAGTCACAGAATTCTATATGTAGTAAAATGTGTCTTTCTAGTATGAAGGTGAAATGATAATTTCAGAAAAAACAAAACTAAGGTAATTTATCACAAATAGAACTGCACTACATAAGAAAAATTAAAGGAAGCTCTTTAGGCTAAAATAAATGCTAGATGCAAACTCAGATCTTCAAGAAAGAATGAAAAGCAAGAGAAAGAGTAAATATCTGGGTAAATGTAAAGTACTCCACTACCTTTATTTTATGTTATGATTTTTGCTCTAAGTAGATAAATAATCATAACATTGTTATATGAGGATTGTAACATATATGGCAACTACAGCATAAAGTATGGGGTAAGATGGATAAAAGAGCAATTTAGCTTCAAGATTTCTACTTTTTACATGAATGGTACTCTAAGTGGCCTGTAGAACATTAAGGATATATAACGTAACACCTACAGCGACCACTCAAAACAATAATGTATATAGGTACTACTAAAAAAGCAAACAGGTAAATTAACAATGTGAAAAACAGAGATTTATGGGAAGATGGCTGACTGGTAGCAACCCTTGCCAGAGGCTCCTAAGCAGAGGAAAAAAACTGGACAGAATTGGACTCTATGAAGCCAAAGACGGGGAGCTGAGCCAAGAAAGAAGTTGGGCAAGCTGTAACTCCAAGGAAGAGTGTTCAAGAAAACAAATTACAAGTACAAAGCCTATTGACTAGAGGACAGGATACCCCCTCCCCCAAGCAGGGGGCCTGACACAGGCTATCTGCAAACAAGCAGGAAACAAAAGACCTCTCATTTTACCTCACTGGAGAGCCGCTAAACTCCAGGTTTCTTTCTTCAGGGAGGTCCCACTTATGAACCTAGACACCACCCCGCCAGGCATAAAATCGAACAGATATTTTCCTCCACAAGTCCAAACTCCCAGTCCACTCTTTCACCCTCGCATGGCGGCCTGGAGCTCTGCCCCCTGTAGAGTACAGAGTGATTGCTCTTGTCCTGAGAGAACTGGGCAGTGTGGACAGCCAACTATCAGGACAGAATCTGTGACTAAGGGGGAAGAAACAGGGTGTGGGAAGAAAGGGACATTCGGCAGGAGGAGGAACAGTCCCCTAGTTATTGACTATGCCCGGCCAGCGGTAGTATTGACCCTCAGTTCGGGCTGTGTCTGGTGGGACAGGGTGCAGAACCCCCAGCTCTGACGGCACCCACAGCGAGAGAGTGGTTGCCCCTGTGGACTGAGTTTGGCAGACAGTGCTGGTCCCCAGCCCCTGCTGGACCTGCGAGCAGAGGAGTCATACGCATGGACTGTAACCTGAGAACAAGGACATGGTCCCCTGATTCGAACAGAACCCTCAAGCAGTGGCTTACTGGGGTGTGAACCAAGACCTGAGGGCTATGGGGTGCTCTACTGTCTGCAGCAGGGCTGGTGAGCAGAGGCTTACCAGGTGAGGACTGAGACCCGTGGGCAGAGTATGGTGCCCTGACTCTAATAGAGCTGCGAACAGAAGCATTCCAAGCAGTGGACTGAGACTGCTGGGGGGGGCATGGTCCCCTGACTCCAATTGGTCTGGCAAGCACAGGGTAGCTGGATGTGGACTGAGACCAGTGGGAGGGGGCGTGGTGCCTAGTTCCAGATGAGCCTCTGAGCAGAGAAGTGGACAACAGTATGGACTGAGCCTGTCAGGTGGGAGTGTGGCTCCCTAGCTCCAATTGTGCTATTGGAGACCCTTGAATCCCTCTCTGTTGGACAGGGTTTGCACTGCCTGAGACAATTTGGTTGGAACCTGTGTCTGGAGCTGTCCACTCGGGGACATTCTGAGGACGTTCTGAAGTTGACCTTCAAAGTTCTGTAACGGAAAAGAACTGAAGGGTGGGGGCTGGGTGCAACAGCAGTTTGTTATCTCTTCATAGTCAAGATTTAAACGTAATACTGTGGTTTACTAGGATAGGGTAGAGGTTGGTGTATATCAAAACAGAGCTAGCTTGCACCACCTCACCAAGTAGGTCCTCAGAGTCTCCAACTAAAACTCTGAAAGGGGCCTTTGTAAGGTTGTAGGAGCTAAGCCATACTTACAAAGCCTAGTGCCTTGGTAAGGGGCTATCTATACTACCTGGGAACCCCAATTCAATCTCACCCTACCAGTTCTAATAACCAAATGGTGGAAAATAAACATGGTGTGGACCTAACAGAAGAACTCTGGCAACATGAATAACCACAGTAGATCAACCCCTCCAAGAAATGACAAAGGAAATACAGCTGAAGATGCCATGCATAGAAAAATGGCAGCAATGTCAGAAATTGAATTCAGAATATGGATTGCAAATAAAATAAATACAATGGAAGAAAAGATAGAAATTGAATTCCAAAGAGTAGTTCTAAGGTTGTCTCAAGAAATTAATGAATTCAAAGTCCAAGTCACCAAAGATATGGACAAAATGAGAAAGAGACAGCAGAGCTCAAGGAAATGAAAAAGGTAGTTGAGGAGCTCCAAAATACAGTAGAATCCCTCAGTAATAGAGTTGACCAGTAGAAGAAAGGATCTCTGAAATGGAAGACAAAGCTTTTGAACGTTCCCAAATGCTCAGAGGCAGACAAATGGAGAGCAAAAACTGATCATTCCCTGAGAGAGCTGTGGGATCACTCCAAAAGATCAAACATTCTTCTTGTAGGAATTCCCGAAGAAAAGGATGGTCCTAAAGGTACAGATGCTCTACTCCAAGAGATTTTGGAGGAGAATTTCCCAAGCATTGCAACAGATACAGAATTTCAGATAGCAGCTAAACTGAGTTTCATTTGTGATGGAGAAATCAAATACTTTAATGACATAGACATGTTGAAGAAATCTGCCATAACTAAACCAGCTCTCCAGGATATTCTCAGACCCATTCTCCACAACGACCAATGCGATGCTCTACCTCACAAGTAAACTCACCCAGAAATTTTTGAACAAAACCCAACTTCCACAGTGGTGAAAGGATTAAAAATGTCCACTGGATATCCAAAAATCATGACACCCAAAACACAAGCAGGATTATCAATTCTCTCAATTAATGTGAATGGTTTAAACTGTCCTCTAAAGAGGCACAAGCTGGCTGATAGGATACATAAACTCAGACCAGATATTTACTGTATACAAGAATCTCACCTTAAAGATGAAGGGATGAACTTGTATAATACAGGCAAATGGAAACCAGAAGAAAGCAGGGGTTGCAATTTTAGTAGCAGATACAATTAGGGGGATATGGGTGGGTATTTGAGGGGACCTCACCTAGTATACATGATGCAATGGTACATTTTAAAACTATTAAGAAATGAGTATAATTGTGATGAATGTGTTACTTAGTTCAATGTAAGCATTTCACATTGTGTATCAAAGCAGTACCCTGAACCCCATAAATGCATCAGTGTACAAAGTTATGCTTTAATAAAAAATAATTTAAATAAATAAAACATTCTGAAAAATATTCAAGTAATCCAAAATAAGCGGAAAATGAATGGAGAAACAAAAATTGGAATGGACGAACTGAAAACAAAAAAAAGGTAGACTGAATTCCAACCACCCCAGTAATTACAATAAATGTTAATGGACTAAACTCAAGTACATGCTGTTAGTAAGAAATCCATTAAAAGTATACAAACACAGATAGTTTGAAAGTACATAAATGGGAAACAATAATTATAAAAAGGCTAGAATGTCTATAATTATCAGATAAAATGGACTTCAAAACAAAGAGCTATATAAAAGGAGAGATGTTTCATAGTGATAAAAAAAGTCAATTTATCAGGAAGATACAACAGTTATGAGGGGAAATAGATGAGCAAAAAGTAACAGGATTAAAACAATTATAGTTGTTTTTAGCACTCTCCTCAGCAAATGACAGAAACAAAACAAGTCATAGATAAGTTCCATCTTCATGTAACTGATACTTATGAATTAAATATGTCTCTATTATCAGAGTATAAATTTACATGTATGTATGTGTGTATAGATATATATCCATAAAAAGCTTCCTAATGAATAACTTTCCTCATTTACATCTTATTTTTGTCCATTTGACCAGTCTTAAACTGAAGTGTTATATGAAAATTTACTACTGGTTTGCTTTTGTCTGCTTCTTCTTGCATCTATAGTAATTTCTACTCTCCCTAGATTTTTTTTTATGTTATTTGGCATACAGATATACACAACTTTTATTGCTATGAAAGGTGGCCCACAGCATTGTAGAGCAACTTTCTTTTTCTATTTAATGATCTATGACTTATTTGTTTCCTGTTACACAGTACATAACAATCCCTGATAACTTCGTATTTTTTAACATGCAACAAACTTTACTTTGCTTCTTAAAACATTGTTTTCATATTTCTTTTTGTATTTAGGAATGTTTGTATTTTTAAAAACTCAGTAAATGTATAAAGATTAATGTATTGTCTACTTTTAAAATATCACTTTATTGAGGTATACTCAATATGCAAAAAGTTGAACATATTTTAATGTATACAACTTGCTGTTTGGAGATAAGTATATACCCATGAAACCATCATCCCACTCAATGCTTTAAACACACCTCTTGCTCACAAAAATTTCCTCCTATTTTTAAATTTTTGTGATTAGGACAGTTAACATAAGATCTACTCTCTTAGCATTTTTTTTTTTTTTTTTTTTTTACAAGACAGAGTCTCACTCTATTGCCCTCAGTAGAGTGCTGTGGAGTCACAGCTTACAGCAATCTCCAACTCCTGGGCTTAGGCGATTCTCTTGCCTCAGCCTCCCAAGTAGCTGGGACAACAGGCACCTATCATAACATCATCTTCATCATGTTGTTGTAAATGGAATAATTTCTTTTTTTTTATAAGGCTAAATGATATTCCTCTGTACAGAAATACTACACCTTTCCTTCTATAAGGAAATTATTTTTATTAATTATACTTTAAGGTAAGGGAATGATACAGATGATATTAGAACTATGGAAGTATTTGAATTTTTTCCTATGTAATCTTGCTGAGAATTGTTGACTGGGTAATCTTCACAGAACTTCCTAATTTGCCCTGTAAATGAAGCTATGTAGTACTGTGAACTTTATTTTTCTGGTGGTTCTGTATCAGTGTTTCTCAGTTTCTTTTTTCATTATTGCACTTCTCTTCAAAGACATTTATATTTTTAAATTTTTTATATGAAATCTGCAAAATTTTTAGTTTGGTTTAATTTTTGTAACCTTTAACCACATCTCTCTTTTCCCCCCACCTCCCAGCAACTACCTTTCTATTCTCTTTTACTATGAGTTTGACTTTTTAAAGATTCTACATAAAAGTAATATCATGTAGTATTTGTTTATGTCTGGCATATTCTCTTAGCATAGGTTCATTCATATTGTTGTAAATGGCAGGATTTCCATCTTTTAATAGGCTAAATAGATTTTTTTCAAGATGGCTGACTTGAGACATCAGTCACCAATTCTCCTCAGAAAGATAAAACAAATTATAGGTTAAAAAAATCATGGCCCAAGGGAAATACTAAGGGAGGAGTACGATAACTGACCAGAGAAGCCATGGGGGAAAGCTAGGGTGCAGAATAAGAAGCAAGCAAGAGTTTGACAGGGATTGATGCAAGAGGAACTTGGAGGCCGATGCAAAGGATAGGGATGGGTTTTTTTTGTTTCTCTCACCTATGCAGCAGACTGATGGCCCTCTACTGTCATGAGCCCAAACACTGCTGCAGATAGCAATTTAGGAACTTCTTTTTTTTTTTTTTTAAATTTGGGAACTTCTTGAGGGCAGAATGCAGGGCTGCCAGCCAGCACAGAGTCTCTTGTCCTCCCCCCAGAGCTGAGCTGAGGCAGCAGGTGCCATGTTGCCTGTGCACCCATTGCTAGGGAGCCTTAGCCCTTTAATCTCTGCATCACTGGACCCCCAAATATTCCCCAGCACCTGCTGGATTTGTGATAACCACAAAGGGCTGATGGGACCCAGGAGAGCTGTGGGATTCTAAGAGTTCTAATCCTTGCCTCTAAGGGAAGAGAGTGAAGCACACCAAAGCACCCTTTGGAACAAAGAAAACCAAAGCATGTGCCTTCCTCCTTTTGTAAGCTGAAGGTGTCTATGCATTTTTCAACAGATACACATGTGGCACTGTGTCTTGTAGAGGAGGAGAGTGGTTCTGCTCCAGTGGCTAAGAATGGACGTGAAGATGGAGATTTTTCCTCTCCCTGACTGCTTGCTGCAATGGTTCCCATGGGGCAGGGGGGATTGATAGGAGTGTTCTGGGGACAGCTAATCCAGGGCTTTCAGGGGTGGCTGCAACCCTACCGATGGTGTGTCCACTGCATCTAGCTTTTGCACGAAGGGTGTGGCCCATTTCCTTCCTTATACATAGCAGCAGTGTTTGCAGCTGTCCTGCCCAGGGAATCTCAGCTGCATTGCTAGCTCCCCCACAAATATTCCGCAGTTTCCACCTGGACTACAGTGGGCACAGGGAGCCAGAAGGACCGAGGGAAAATGCAAGAGTAAGTTACAGTTCTAACACTCAGGATAGGCTGTCACTAGGGGAGTGGAGGCTACAGCATGCTGAAGTGCTCTTTGGGACAAAGACCAGAGCGTGTACTAGTCTTCCCTGCTTGGGAACAGCCTTCAGCTACACTGTGTCCTGGAGGTAAACAACAGTGTCTGACCTGAAAGTCCTGAGCCTGGGACAGGGATGTATTAGGAAAACAGATCATGTTTCTGCCTAGGTCATGGAGCTGGTGGCAGCCTCCACCATTGTTCCCCCAGCAGCACCTCAGCACATTTCACCATGAGCTCCTCCTACCACCCCCATTAGGGCTGGTGCTTCTGCTGTCACTTAGGGGTGCACAAGGGTGAGCTTGGTGGTCTGGCTCCACCCGGTTGTGCTCTCCCTTCCAGGGCTAAGCAGGGAATATAGAACAAGAGCCATCATACAGAACACCCTTCCCCCTAAACCAACTGAGAGCCCCTCTTGGTACACAAAGATCAAGCACACAAAATTGCCCGTTGTCCTAAGCAGGTCTTACACATAAGTGCCACCTACTGGCCTGGAGATTGAACTGACCAATCCAAAATTTGCTATCAGAAGGTCACAGTCCTGGAGAACAAGACAATTCCTGAGATTTCTGCAATTCAAGTCCCACAGAAAATAGTGAGTCTGCTCATATACTAAGGTGACCAGATGTCCCGCTTTTGGCGAGACGTCCTTATTTTTAACAATTTGTCCTGTGGCATTTTAAAAAAGTCTCGATTTTTTGAAAGAATGCACAACATGTTAGATAATTGCCTCAGAAAGCCCCTAGCCCCAAAAAGCCCCTTCCTGCCCTTAAAGTTACAACTCCTCCCTTAACACAGGGAGTGGCCGGCTTACCACTGCAAGCTAGTGCTAGCTAAACAAGTGATGTCAACAAATCAGCTATTCAGATAATTTAGGTATTTATTTCATGAATTTAGCAGACAGTACTCGTATTATTTATATTTTATAGTGGTGGCAAAAAGTCTACTGCTGGCCTTGAAAGTGACACTTACAACTTACAAGGTATCATTATTTAAAAAATATATTGATAAGGAAAAGGTTAAATCTTGGGCATCAGCAAAAATCATAATAGAGAACAAATGGTTAAAAATATTTCATCATTTTGAAACAAACCATGTTCCATACAATAATGCACTAAAAACTGTGGGATACGCGCTGTCCTTACCAGGAACTAATGCTGCAACTGAACACGTTTTTTTCTATGGTAAATAAAGTGTGGACATCAGAAAAATCATAATTAAGTGTTGAGACTTTGAAAGCCATTTTATGTGTGAAATATAATTTAACAAATTCTTGTGAAAATTTTCATGACCTTTTAAACAATGACAGCAATCTACTAAAAAAAATTCATTCAAATGAGAAATATGCCAAAGAATAAAATAATACTATACATAATTTTTAATGTATTATATTTGTAAATTGTACTTACGTTGAAATTAAAAAATATATTACAATACTATTTTTGTATTCTATGAAAATTTTTTTGCTCCATATAGACCAAATTTTTAATTAAGAACCTCCACCACCCCCTCACCCCCGTCCATGGTGTCCTGCTTTACCAATGTTAAAATCTGGTCACCTTATCATATACCCATTACATTGTTAGTATTATCAGTATTAGAGAAGCCACCAAACACAGGCTATCTATAACCATGGAACTCATACAGAGATTTGTCCTAAAAGCACCCAAAAATCAAAGACAAATGAACAAATGCAACATAAACTTCAGTCACATCCTCAAGGGGAAAAAGAATTTAAAATAATAAAAAAGTCTCATCTAAATGAAAGTAATTTCAAAAATAAGAAGTGACAGTTTCACCAGAGAAGAAACCTGTGACAGAACTCTGGAACTATGCATCAACAATGTTTTGACACCCTCCACAGGATCATACTAGCTCTGTAGCAATGGATCCCAGACAAAATGAAAATTTTGAAATGATAAGGAATTCAAAATATGGACAGCAAGGAAGCCAAATGAGATCCAAGAAAAAGTTAAAAACCAACACAAAGAAACCAGAGAAACAATTCAGGATAAAAATGAAAAATTTACTAAAGAGATAGATGTTAAAACAAACAAACAGAACTTCTGAAAATGAAAGACTCAATGAAAAAACTACAAAATGCTGTAAAAACACAAACAATAGAATAAACCAAGCAGAATAAAGAATTTTCAGAATTTGAACATAGGTCTTTTGAATTAATCTAGTTAGACAAAAATAAAGAAAAAAATTTTTAAACTGAGCACAGGAGCCCATACCTGGAATCCTAGCACTCTGAGCTAAGGGGTTTGAAACCAGCCTAAGCAAGAGCAAGACCCCATCTCTGCCAAAAATAGAAAAATCAGCCAGATGGCACACGCCTATACTCCCAGTTTCATGGGAGGCTGAGGCAGGAGGAATGCCTGAGCCCAAGAATTTGAGGTTGCAGTGAGTATGATGATGCCATTACACTCTACCTAGGGTGACAGAATGAGACTATCCAAATGAATGAATGAATGATTGAATGAATAATTTTAAAAAATGAACAAAGGCTTTGAGAAAAATAGGACTATGTAAATAGCCACACCTACAAGTCATGGGTATTCTTGAGGGAAAAGAAGAAAAAGAAAAAAGAGAGAAACCTGACTTGAAGGAGTAATTAAGGAAAGTTTTCTTGATATTGTAAGAGATATAGATATCCAGAAAATCTATAGGCTCAGCAAACACGAGGAAGATACAATGCAAGACAGACTTCACCAAGGCATATAGTCACCAGACTATATAAAGTCAATGTGAAGGAAAAAATGTTTAAAGCATCAAGAGAAAAATGTTTGATTATCTGTAAAGGAAAGCCCATCAGATTAACAGCAGACTTCTCAGCATAAACCTCACAACACAGGAGAAATTATGTTCCTATGCATACTTTCAATATACTTAAAGGAAAGCACTGACAGCCCCAAATTTTGTATCCTGCTAAACTAAGCTTCATAAATGAAAGACAAAGTCTTTCCCAGAAAAACAAATGCTAAGGGAATTCATCACCACTAGAATGTCCCTACAGGAAACATTTAAAGAAGTTGTACGATGGAAATGAAAGGTTGATACCATCATAAAAACATATGAAACTTAAAACAAACAGGTCTTATAAAATAAGTACACAATTGAGAATACAAAGCTGTTAGGTAACAACATTATGACAGGAACAGAAAATTGACTTAGAAAGTAAATGGATTAAATGCTCCCACTTAAAAGATACATATTGCTGGAATAGATGTTTTAAAAAGGAACTTAAGGGATTTAAGTAAAGAAGGCTTTTATAAACTCAAGGTAAAGAACTAGGAAAGGATATTCCATACAAATCAAAACCAAAAATACTTATACCAGACAAAACATACTTTAAATCAAGAACAGGAAAAAAATGACACAGGACTTAAATCGGACTCCAAAACAAATGAACTCAATAGACATTTATAGAACATTCTACCCAATAGCTGCAGAATATACTATTATCAAAGCATAGAACACTTTCCAAGGTAGACCTTGTATTAGTTCACAAAACAACTCTCAATAATTAAAAAAAATCAAAATCATACCAAGTATCTTCTCAGACTACAGTGAAATAAAACTAGAAATCAAATTGGAGAGAAACTCAAAACTATACAAACATGGAAATTACACAACCTTTTCCTAAATGTTCATTAGGTCAACAACAAAATGAAGACAGATATTTAAAAACGTTTTGAAATGAATGAAAATAGCAATACAACACATCAAAACCTCTTTGATACAGCAAAAGATGTACTGAAGGAAGTTTCATAGCATTAAATGACTACATCAAAAATATTGAAAGATTATAAATTAACAACCTCAACTCATATCTCAAGATCTAGAAAAACAAGAACCAAACAAACCCAAAGCTATCAGAAGAAAAGAAATAAAGAACACAGCAGAACTAAATGAAATAGAGCCTAAAAAATTAACATAAAGGATCAATGAAATGAAAAGCAAATTCTTTGGAAAGATAAACAAAACTGACAGACTGCTAGCTGGATTAACCAAGAAAAGAGAAAATTCAAATAAGCTCAATCAGAAAAGAAAAAGGAGACATCATAACTGATAGAACAGAAATGCAAAAGATCATCTAAGAATACTATAGACATAAAAACTAGAAAATGTATAGGAAATAGATAATTCTAAAAAATATACCACCTCTTGAGCTTGAATCAGTAAGAAATAGAAATCTTGATCAGACTAATAACAACTCATGAGATCAAGTAATAATAAATCCCCCCCCCCAAAAAAAGCCAAGGAATAGGTAAACTCATAGCTAAATTCTACCAGACACACAAAGAACTGGTATCAAGCCTACAAAAACTGTCCCAAAAGATCAGGAAAGAAGGCATTCTCCCTAAGTCATTCTATGAAGCCAATATCACCCTGATATTGAAGCCAGGAAAGAATGAAACAAAAACAAGAGAACTACAAACCAATATCCCTTATGAACATAGATGCAAAAATCCTCAACAAAATACTGGCAAACTAAAACAAATAGTACATCAAACAGATAATACACCATGAATATAACTATAAGTGGGTTCCAAGTATGATTCAACATACATGCAAATCAATAAATGTGAACCACAACATAAAAAGAATTAAAGACAAAAAACATATGATCATCTCAATAGGTGCAGAAAAAGCATTCAATAAAATTCAGCATCCCTTCATGATAAAAGCCCTCAGCAAACTAGGAATAGAAGGAATATACCTCAGAAAGGCTATCTATCATAAACCCATGGGTAATTTCATACTGAATGGGGAAAAGTTGAAAGCACTCCCCCTAAGAACTGAAACAGAGAAGGATGCCCACTTCTTCTTCACCACTTCTATTCAACATAGTACTTGAAGTCCTACCCAGAGCAATCAGAAAAGAAAAACAAATGAAAGGCATCTCGATTAGAAAAAAGGAACTCAAATTATCTCTGTTTGCTGATGATAGAACCTTATGCCTAGAAAACTCTTTAAGATTACTCCAAAGACTGCTAGAATTGATAAATGAATTCAGTAAACTTTCAGGTATAAAAAAACCAACGAACAAAAGTCAGTAGCATTTCTATACACCAATGACTAAGCTGAGAACAAAATTCAGGCCTAAATCTCATTCACGAATGCTGTGAAAAATAATGCCTAATGATATGTTTAACCAAGGAGGTAAAACATCTCTACAGGGACAACTATAAAACATTGATGAAAGAAACTGAAGAGGCTAAAAACAAATGGGAAAATCAATATTGTTGAAATGACCATAATGATAAAATTTCTATCAAAATATCAACTTCGTTCCCCACAGAATTAAGAAAAAAATCCTAAAATTCATATGGAATCAAGAAAAAACCCACATAGCCAAAGCAATTCTGAACAAAAAGAATAAAGCTGGAGGTATGACATTACTTGACTTCAAAATAGATTATGAGGATATAGTACTAAAATAGTATGGTATGATATAAAAATAAATAAATACACAGGCCAATGAAACAGAGTAGACAACCCATAAATGAAGCCACCTATATACAGCCACCAATCTTTGACAAAGCCAACAAGAACTTACACTGGGGAAGAGACACCCTCTTCAATAAATGAGTGACTTCAATAAGTGATACTTGACCCCCCATCTCTTACTATATACAAATATCAACTCAAAATGGATTAAAGACTTAAACAAAAGATCTGAAACCATGAGAATATCAGAAAAAAAATCTAGGGAAAATTCTTCTGGACTTTGATTTAGACAGAGACTTTTTTTTTTATTGTTTCAGGTTTATTAAAAAAGATACAAAACAGTGCACAACTGGATAAAGAAAATGTAATATATATACAATGGAATACTATTCAGCCATAAATGAGAATGGAATCTTGTCATTTGCAGTAAGATGGATGGGATTGGAGGTCATTGTTTTAAGTGAAATAAGGCAGACACAAAAAGACAAATATCACATGTTCCTATTATATGTAGGAACTAAAAATAATTGACCACATGAAGGTAGAAAGTGAAAAGATAAGATAACAGAGACTGGGAGGGGTGAGTGGCTGGGAGAGAGGAGGATCAATAGAAGTGGGTTAAAGTAAACAAACATACAGTTAAGATAGAAGGAATAAATTCAATGTTTGATAGAACAGGATGACTATACCTAAAATATTATATTCAGGTGATAGACACACTAAATACCCTGAGTTGATTACTATGCATTACATACATGTAACAAAATTTCTCCTATACTCCATATATTTGTACAAATTTAAAAAAATAAAGTCTATGTCAAGTTTAATATCTGGGTTTTCCCAAGGACATTTCTATTTTTTTAATTCCATGTGATTGTGCCATACTTTCCTGCTTTTAATTTTTGTTGACATGTGAATATTTTAATACGTTGAGTCTGAAAATAAGATTCCTCCTCTGTCCTGGGTTTCCTAATGTTGCTGTTGAGGAGTGCAATTATCTGTTTGTTTAGTAATTTTCACAACCTATTTTTGCAAAGCCTTGTATTCTTTGTCATATGTGGTTACTAATGTCTGTTTCATTACCTCAGTGATTGGTCAGTAATTTAGCAGAAATATCTTTAAATTCTAAAGCAAAACAAAAACTTTCTCAGTCCTTGCAGATTGGCTCTGAGCCAGGACACACCTTTACTGCTTAGCTAGGCTGCCTACAATTCTACCTGAACCTTCCCTTCTTGCTTGTGCAGACCCCAAAGGTTCTCCAGAGGTTTAATCCTAGGCTTCTATCATATCTTTTCTAGGCATGTGTATTTTACTCTTGATTCCAGAAGCTGCCTGATCGGTCCAAATGCAGTAGCCCTTCATTGTCCTTATTCTCCTAAATAACTTCTTCAGTCTATCCCTTGTGTGAGATAGCTATTGGTAATACACATCTTTGTAGGCCTTACCAGTGGTTCTCAACCTTCCTAATGCTACAGCCCTTTAATACAGTTCCTGTGGGTCTGTATTAAATGGGCTGCAGCATTGAGAACCCCTATAACAGACAATGCCAGGAATGCTATTCCAGACTGAGGGGGACAAAACAAACTAACCTCTGCATCAGTCAGTCCTTCTGGGAGCCACCTGATTGGTCCAAATGCACAATCAGTTTTTGATAACTAAGTGTAATGGCCCTCTAGCACCCCTAAGCACACCAAATATGAAGACCCCTGTATCCCACTGTAACGCTGGGCAATGAGGGATGGTAGGCAGGTAAGCAAAAATGCCACACCTTCATTAAGGGTCTCTGTCTTCATTAAGCACTCTCCTGATTGCTCTAAGTTTTATTCTATTCTTTAGATTCTAATTTTTTTTAAATTCATTCTGTCAGTTTTTGTCTGCTTAATGGTTGCTTCAGTGGAGGCACCAATTCTTGGAGCTCCCTATTCCACTGTTTTCCATGCCATCACTCCTGCTTATATTTATGGACTATTTTATATCTATTAAAATATACCTCTTAGCACCCCCAGGCATGGTGGCTCATGCCTATAATCCTGGCACTCTGGGCACTCTAGATGGGTGGATTGCTTGAGCTTCCAAGTTCGAGATCAGCCTGAGAAGAGCAAGAACCCAACTCTACTAAAAATAGAAAAAACTACCCAGGCCTTATGGTAGATGCGTATAGTCCCAGCTACTTGATAATTTGAAGCAAGAGGATTGCTTGAGCCCAAGAGTTTGAGGTTGCTGCGAGCTATGATGATGCCACAGCACTCTACCCAGGGCAATAGAGTGAAACTCTGTCTCAAAAAACCCAAAAACCAAAAAAATATATACCTCTCAGATTTTCTGTTGCAGGGAATGTAATTGACTACTAGCCCAGTTGCTGCATTATAAAATTTATCACTGTTTTTATGTTAAGGCTACTTTCCACAGCTGCTCCCAGGCAATGACTAATCATTCCACAATAGGCATATTAAAGCAGTCTTGTTCCTGAGAACATGAAGACTCCCTGTGGCCTTTCCTTCTAACTGCTCTGCAATGGAAGCAGGGTGGAACTGCCTGATTCCTACTAGCTTGTATTTATTCCCTGAAAAAGGCTTATGAAAGACATTGTGCTACTTAGAGGTAATGGCTAAATGTAAGAGCCATAAAGCCTCTCTGATAACTCACAGAAGTTCTTACCTTCTTCATTTTAAAGCAGGCACAGCAGATAGGTGGAAAAGCTAATTATTAGAGTCACAGAGCTCTAGAGATATTCACATGCACCACCAAGGCAGATTTGCTTCGCTAAAGTCATGGCCCTGCTTAAGATTACCTGGGATCCTGAAATAAAGAATGGGTACATCTGGATAGATGCCCCTGAGGATGTTGACACTGCAGACCTCCTGAATCTGAGCCAGCACTTCTGCTGTGCTATAACATGCTGGAGAGGCCTTTCCCCACAACACAACACATAATCCTGCCCTTACCAAATGCCCCTACTCCTATCCTAGCTGCCACACTGGTAAGTAGGGTTAAAACTTGGCATAATCCATCTGGGGACATGCTGAACCCGATAAGGTAGAAGACTGCACACTTAAGAGTTGCAAGAATTAGACAGTATGTGTCAGCAAAAATAGGGCAGCACTCCTAGGATTGGATTTTGAGGATGCTTGAACACAGAAGCTGGAATGGAAAACTCGATAAAAATTCCCAGACATGGTGGGTACTTTCTCAAGTCACAGAAATTTACACCCTAACAAGGACCCCAAAGGATGGGGTAAATTGCTGTTGGAATGGCTCCTAGAAGCCTGGACAAAGCAACAGTCATTACTCAATGAAGTGGAAATGCCTGAGGTGCCACGGTAAACAGTGTAAGAAAAAAATGGGCCGGGCACAGTGGCTCACACCTGTAATCCTAGCATTCTGGAAGGCCAAGGCGGAGGATTGCTTGAGCTCAGGAGTTCAACATTAGCTTGAGCAAGAGCAAGACCTCATCTTTAACAAAAAATAGAAAAATTAGCTAGGCATTATGGCACACACCTATTAGTGACAACTACTAAGAAGGCCGAGACAGGAGGATCACTTGAGCATAGGAGTCTCAGGTTGCTGTGAGCTATGATGATGCCATTGCACTCTACCCAAGGTGACAGAGCAAGATTCTATCTCAAAAAAAAATGAAAAAAAAGAAAAGAAGAAATGGATAGTGGATGAGGGAATGAATGAGTATCATCATCTGAAGTCAAGATTATTAGCTGCAGTCTTATTTTCACACTTTGAGAGAAAAAGTGCATTTAGGAAGAGGGAGTCACAGTTTTTGTCACTGATGAGACTATCTGCACACACATGGTTTCTCACAGCAGTGCTCATGTCTGCTTAATAAGAAAATAGCAGGATCGTTCCATTTTAGTTGCAGGCTCTCCTGGATCACATTCAGAGACCAGGTGATATCCTAGCCCTTGTTTCCCAAAAAACTGAAGTGGAGAAATTTATGGGGTAGACCAGGTTTTCCTCCTCTTCACACCGTGGCCTTCTCTTTTGCACATACCCTCCCCTCTCTAACAGCTGCATCTGAACCACCCTCTTGTCAGTCCCTGGTAGGTGTAGGTTTAAGGCTCACACTGTGAGCAGGGAGACTACTGTCCATCTGCCCTGAGATCAAAGCCCTCCGTAAAGTATAGTAGAGGGTACCCTGAAGAAGAGGAACTGTGGTAGAATGGATATAACTCCACCTGCCTGTTCCATTTTTGCCCTAAATTAGACTATTGCTTTGATTAGGGATTTCTGTGTTTCCTGGCAATTTGTAGGTATTTCCCCAGCAGAGCAAGGCAAGTTATAAGTTTTATCTATGATGCTTTGTTTACCTACATAAATGAAATAGCCAACATATATACATTTGTTATATCTTTCCTCTCTCTCTTGCTCTATAGTCTGAACTTTGGTTAAATAATGTTTTGAAACAATAAAAACTGCTAAATATCTAATTTAAAAGGATACGAGCAGAATGTTATTCAACACTTTTGTGTTCTTATTTCTTATCAAAAAGATGAGAATGGGCCAGGTGTGGTGGCTCACACCTATAATCCTAGCACTCTGGGATGCCGAGGTGGGTAGATTGCCTGAGCTCAAGACCAGCCTGAGCCAGAGCAAGACCTTGTCTATAAAAATAGCTGAACATTGTGACTGGTACCTATAGTCCCAGCTACTTGGGAGGCTGAGGTAAGAGAATCTCTAGAGCCCAAGAGTTTGAGGTTGCTATGAGCTATGACGCCAGGGCACTCTCTCTACCGAGGGCAACAACATGAAACTCTGCCTCCAAAAAAAAAAAACATAAAAAAAAAAAAATATATATATATATATATATATGAGAATGATGTAACTTCTTCTCCCAACAAACTTCATAGGACTATAGTGATAAGTTAATATATGGCAATAAATATACTACAGAAATCAATGCGAAACCATTTTTCAATGTTTATTACTAATACCTTATAATATTATTATAATTCGGTAGTACAACAAAATACAAACTGAAGTGATATTTAATTATATCATGGTTGGGGCGGCACCTATGGCTCAGTGAGTAGGGCACCAGCCTACCGAGGGTGGCAGGTTCGAACCCAGCTCTGGCCAAACTAAAACAACAACAACAAAAAAAGCTGGGCATTGTGGCGGTCACCTGTAGTCCCAGCTACTTGGGAGGCTGATGCAAGAGAATCGCCCAAGCCCAAGAGCTGGAGGTTGCCGTAAGCTATGACACCACTGCACTCTATGGAGGGTGACAGAGTGAGACTCTGTCTCTTAAAAAAAAAAATACATACATATATATATCACGGTTGATATAATCCAGAGGATCATAGAAAGTTACACTTAAAAAGATAATAGCTAGGCAGTGCCTGGTTGCTCGGTGGATAGGGCACTAGCCACATACACCAAAGTTGGTGGGTTCAAATCCAGCCTGGGGCCAACTAAAACAACAATGAGAACTACAACCAAAAAACAAAAAGAAATAGCTGGGTCTTGTGGCAGGTGCCTGTAGTCCCAGCTACTTGGGAGGCTGAGGCAAGAGAATCACTTAAGCCCAAGAGTTGGAGGGTGCTGTGAGCTGTGACGTCACAGTACTCTACCCAGGGAAACATAGACTCTGTCCCCCTCACCCCCCAAAAAAGGTAACAGCTGGAAGTCTGAACAGAGTTCAGTGTTTGTGATTCAATCTAGGTTCAAAACCAAAGAAAAATGTGGAGCCAGCAACTCCTACAGTATAAAGAAGGCTATTGAGCATAGTGCTGGACCCCTTCTCTGGCCTCCATTAAGTCCAGGGACACCCATAAAGGGATGATACAATCTCTAGCTTGAGACTGCTAATTCTGTGCCGTGGGAGGTGGTATTCATACTTTACAAGTAAGGTGAATCTGACATGAATTTTCTGACTTCTGCTACACCCTAATTGGTGTGTAATGATGGTTGTGCTAGTGAAACACTAGTTATTTACTAGCTCATTTTAATAAAAATTAGTAAAGTATTGCTTTTTAAAAAATCATGGTTATTTTGGCATTTAAGATTTCACTCCTGTTGCTATGTTGCATGCTTTTTTAAAAATTAGTAATCACAACTTTCATTATAGGACGTTACAGATGTAAAATACTCCAGAGATAAGAGAGACAGATGATTGATCTTCCCAGTATGCAGATAAAACAGCTTGCCAAAAGTCTCTTAGCCTTTACTAGACTAGGGATTAAAAATTACATGTTCTTTCAACTCCACTACAAACAGCTCAGATGCAATTTAAGGGAAATCAGTTTTTTCTTTGCAGGTTATAACTCCCTACAGGTTATAAATCCTTAAAAACTTCCTATATGGACTACCCAGTCTCCACTGCTCATTAGTTGTGGAAATTCTTTGTAGTACCTGACAAAAGCTCTTGTTCTTTAGGGTGTACTTAGCCTTGGCATATTTTATTTTCTTTCTTGGAATCTATCTCTTACTTATCCTTCTTAATTTATTCTTCCTAATCTAGCTCCCTCTTCTTCTCTGCCCTTTGCATTCTTTTTCTTTCTCCTTCCTTCCTCTTTCCACTTCTTCTCATTCCCCTCTCTCCTTTTTCCTCCTTCTCTCTCCCTTTTCTATTCATATAACAATACTGTTTTGCCAATGTTTGAGTTTTAGCACAAGCAAATCACATCATTATGGTTCCTACATCTACATTTAAACATCTGCAATTTCATCAAATCAAATGGTCTTACATATTTTTCTCATGCTTATGAAATAAACTTGCATTTCCGAAGCAAATCCATAACCTTTTTAGAAGTATATGTTCAAATAATCCAAGTAGGAAATTAGGCAAAGAATATGAAGAGATAATTTGATCAAAGGGTATACAGACAGAAAATAAATATATGGAAAGATACTCAATACCATTAGTCATCAAGAAAACATAAATGAATGCCCTAATGAGATATCATTACACATCTATTATTAACATAACAGCTAAAATTAAAAAAAAAACAATGTAGAAGAAACCAAATCTCTCATACATTGTTGGTGTAAATACAAAAATAACACAGCCACTCTGGAAACAATATGGCAGTTTCCTATAGAACTAAACTGAGACAACCAAGTACACAACCTAGCAATCATACGCCTAGGCATTTATCCCAGAGAAACAAATTCACGTCCACATGAAAATCTGTATACAAATGTTCTTAGAAACTTTATTTGTAATAGCCCCAAACCTGAAAGACCAAAATATCCCTTGATAAGTAAATTCCATGATTTTTTTAAAAACTGGACATTTCTTGGGAGAATCAGACTGCTAGCTATAGGTGTACATGTGTGTATACATATGCAAAAAAGTAATATCTATTAGAACATTTCTAAGAAACATCCAGCCCTGGCACAGTGGCTCATGCCTGTAATCCTAGCACTCTGAGAGGCCAAGGCAGGTAGGCGGCTTAAGTACAGTTCAAGATCAGCCTGAGCAAAAGCGAGACCCCATCTCTAAAAATAGCTGGGTGTTGTGGCAAGTGCCTATAGTCCCAGCTATTTAGGATACTAAGGCAAGAGGATCACTTCAGCCCAAGAGTTTAAGGTTGCTGTGAGCTGTTCCACAGCACTCTACCATGTGTGATAAAGCAAGACTCTGTCTCAAAAATTTAAAAAAAAAAAAAAAAAGAAAGAAAGAAACATTCCCATCCACCCCAATAACAACACAAACCCAATCAAACCTACCTCTGAATTAGACTATAGGCCAAATAATGGAAGTCTATGTCTTGGTGTAAATTTATTCAGAGAAATTTAAGCGCTTGTTACATCTTAGGGGCAGTTTCAACTGCTAGATGATATTAGTAAACATTTTCCTATCTGACAAAAGCTGATCAAGAGAGCTGCTTTTACTCTTTTCCACAAACTCTTGTTGAGTTTCCTTTTTTAAAACTCTCTAAATTATTAAATTGACATCTTGTTTTATGCCAAACAATGCAGTTTTAATAAAGATTTTCCTTAGAGGTCTATAGCCAGTAAGTAATTATTCTTTACTCTCAAGGAAAACTTTTATGTTTTACTAACCTCATACTACTTAACCACTTCTCAATACTCTATGATAGGCACATAGCTAATGCTTTGGACTAAAAATAGACTAATTTTAAAATGCTGCTAACAACCCATGGCACCTGTTGTTTCTTAGCTCTTTTGCTCTAGCCCCACTCTGCCAAATCCTATCCTTTATTTTAATAATTCTCTGGCTTTTCTTCTATTCCAGCTGTAGGTCTTTCACTGTGGTAATCATTTAAATTTAATAGGAAGGCCATGTTTTATTGAGCAAAACTATCAGGATGACTACACACAGTCAGGGCAGGCAACCCAAAGTCACATCTCTAACTAGAAATGAACTACATTCTAACCATAAATGTCAATTGTCCAGATGTGATACCTCAATAATTTTACCTATGGGAACAAGAACTTAGTAAATAAGTTAAATTTATGTCCCTCTCACAGTTTCTTGTAGTTATTAGTAGATACAGTGTTTCATGACAGGACAAGGTGAAGGAAAGGGAGGAAATACGTCTAGGACTGAGAAACAGCAGATCAGAATTCATAGTGACCTTAATCATCTACACTAACTACACTACACTAACTATAGGCGAGTCATTAAAAAAGAAATAAAATGCATAAAATTGAGAAGATGGGGGAACAAGGTAAGAATAGACCATAAATATTTATATGGTGGATCATTAAATGTAGTCAAGACTAAGCAATGTAATACTGTGGCCAAAATAGCTAGTGTGAGATAATAAATACATAAAATAGAATATTCTGATACTGATCACTGGCCACTAATCATAAATTATACTAAGCACAGAATTATAGCCTTAGTAGCTATTAACAAGATAGAGATTTGAGCTCTATTTTCTACTCCTGGCATAGTGCATGACACACAGTAAATGAACACAGTAGAACCTCCACAGTTGACTGCCTCTCTACATTGACCACCTCCTTAAGTTGACCTAATTTTCATAGACAGAACATGCACCACATGTATATATCAGTACTGTAGGGCTAGTTTCTTATGTTCACCACCTCCCTCCCTATGTTGAACAGTTTGGTACAGTCCCTTGGATGGTAAACTTACAGAGGTTCTACTGTATTTGTTGAATAAAACAAAGGCATTTACAAAAACTGAAGAGAAATTTGGAGAAGATTCTGGGGATAGCAAAAATAAAGAAAGGGATTTGAAAATAAAGCTTCCTTAGTCTAGTTCATACTAAACCATACACATATGTGATCATTTAGGGTAAGAGAACTCTCTCCACATAGTTTTTTGTTGGTAACACATAACCTGCTCCAAACAGCAGCCTAATTATTTAATCTTTTTTCAAATAGAGCAAGGGAGGAGAGTGAAAAGACAGAGGAGCAGTGACCACAAGACTGACAAAAGTTAAATCTGTACTTCTATTATGGAGGGGGATAAGGTAGCAAAACTCCAAGATTAACAGCATCACAGGGCATTTGAAAATTTGGGGAGGGAGTAGGAAGGTTTTAACTTTTTCTATTTTCCATTTATAAAATTGATATAGTTATACATATTTGGGGGATACATGTGATATTTTGATACCTCTGTACTATGCATAATGATCAAATCTGGGTAACTGAGATATCCATCACCTCATTTATATTTTCTTTGTGTTGGGAACGTTACAGTTCTTCTAGCTATTTTGAAATATACAGTAAGTTATTATTGATTTCCCTACTATACTACCAAATAGTAAAACTTATTCCTTCTATCTAACTGTATTTTGTACCCTAATTTTTTTCCTCTTTAGTGAGGTGTTGTAAATCATTAGATTCCCATTTCTTTGTGTCCATTGTGTGAGTGTAAGAGAAAAGGAAGGAAGGAAGGGAAAAGAGAAAGGGGAAGAGTGAGAGGGAGAGAACGAAGGGAGAGAAGGAAGGGAGGAAGACAGGAAGGGAGGGAGGAAGAGAGGGAAAGAATGAATACTTGGAAAAAGAAAGTAAAACAATATTCACCTCAGAGAGTGACCCCAAAATGTATATTCTTATCTGGGTCATCAGTGGTGTTTTTGATATTGCAGTCCCAAGACTATGAATAGAAGTACCCAGTACTGACAGAAGAACAATTTATGCTAATAACACTGGTCTTCTTAGCTTTGTCTGTCTGTGGGGAATCTATGAGTGACCCTGAAAGTGTGAAATCTTTAAAATGTTTTTATAGATTAGAAAAACAAGGTAGTTCCCTCAGGAATTAGGGTTCTCTATTTACCTAAAATAAACACAAAAAAGTTGCTTCTGTGAATTAAATCTATTTTCTTACCAACTGTGATTGAATGCTTACGTATTTACAAACTAGGCTACTCTTAGCATACTTTCCCCTTCAGATTCCCCGTAACATGAAAATCTCTAAGATTATGGTTGGGGTACAATTTTAGTATTGTTCTTCATTTATAATAAAACAAACTTTAAAGAGTAGAAATTTTGAAAAATACAAACAAATACAAGAAGAATGTAATTACCACTGTTAACATCTGGATATTTTAATATGTCCTTCTACCTCCTTTAGTTTTTTTATCAGGGCTGGGCACGTGGTGGCTCATGCCTGCAATCCTGGGAAGCCAAGGTGGGTAAATTACCTGAGTTCACAGGTTTGAGACCATCCTGAGCCAGAGCCAGACTCTGCCTCTAAAAATAGCTGGGCATTGTGGTGGGCGCCTATAGTCCCAGCTACTAGGGAGGCTGAGGCAAGAAAATCACTTGAGCTTAAGAGTTTCAAATTGCGGTAAGCTATGACGCCACAACACTCTACCAAGGGCAACAAAGGGAGATTTTGTCTCAAAAAAAAAAAAAGAAGAAGAAGAAGAAGAAGAAGAAAAAAAAAGATGTTTTTTATCATGTGCTACTTCTACAATCAGAAAGCTATTTCTGTTGTGGAAAAAATAGAGCTTAGTATTCTAAAAAACTATAATGACTGTGTAGCGTCTATGAATCAGGAAAATTTGAATTAGTGGGAAAGCTTTAAGTTTAAACAACTTTTATTTATAAAACCTATGAACCAAGAAACAAATACATATCCTTGCACAGAAATAACCATGTGATCAGAATATTCATTAAAGGTTTCACCAAAGTAAGGTTTTTTCCCAACAGCTTCAACACGGCTGGGGCCCCCTCTGAGAAAAGCTAATATTTGTTACCTCCCTCTAATTTAGACAGATGGCCCTCAGTTCTCCAGGTACTGACAAAACTCAAGTGCCTTTTTCCATAAAATGTAATGAGATAGATAATAAGAATCAGAATGTACAACAACTGAATATTTTATTATTTGACATGCTTCTCTGTGGGGAAGAAGAAAGAGGAGAGAATTCAAAACAAAAGAAATCAGTGGTACTTATCCTTGTCTCCTCTAGGAGACAGGAGCTTGAAAGCACTTATAATAATTATAGACAAGGTTATATAATGTAAGCATAGTTTTTTGAGTTGTTAAGTTTAAATATGTAATAAAAGTGTATCAAATAGCATAAGGAAACACAAATATACTTCAAGTAAGTAGATAAATTCTGAGGCTTATTTATTTATTGCCACTTCATATATATTATGGTCTTTCTTGATTTCTTGATTGTGTTTTCTCTGCATGTTTCTTTTCAGACCTCACCAGAGGAGGTCCTAACAAAAATTCTGTCAGATCCTGTCTAAAATAAATTCTAACAGAACAGAATTTCTCCTAGTTTTTTTTTTTTTTTTGAGACAGTCTCACTATGTTGTCCTTGGTACAGTGCTGTAGCATCACAACTCACAGCAACCTCAAACTCTTGAGCTTAAGCAATTCTCTTGCCTCAGCCTCCCAAGTAGCTTGGACTACAGGCGCCTGCGACAATGCCCAGGGCCGGGTTCGAACCCGCCACCTTCGGTGTATGTGGCTGGTGCTGTAACCACTGTGCTACGGGTACCAAGCCAGAATTTCTCCTAGATTTTTTAAAGTGTTCATGAGTCTCTTAATAGCCACAATTTACTATGCATCAGCTATATGGTAAAACATCTATGCATCAGCTGATAAAGGCTGTCTTCATCCCACAGCTTTAATACAGCTGTAGCTTTGTCACTGAAGTGTCTGTGGTCATCACTAATATATGTCAATTCCTACCAGGTGCTATTCTCAAATGTACTTAAAGGCCATTTATTTAATACAGTGAACTTAAGCACATCCTAGTGTCTTTTAGTCTCTCTCTCTCATCTGCCAAACTAAAGAGAATCAGACTCTCTGACAAGAGGCATGATGAGGCTATCAGCAGGGTCTACCTGGGGTTTGAGATCACCAACTGTCCTGATCAGGAGTCTATTGGGTCTGTAGACATAGCTCACTCTTTTATAAAAGTGGTCTTTTATCCAGGCCCAGAACATTACTCACCAAGACTGACAGATAAGACAGTGAGAGTAACAAACAGTACTGAATAGACAACTCAACTAGAACTTGGGCTGAACAAACTTTGTAAATCACAAATGAAAGGAATAACTAATGACTAGGGTGAAGAAAGTTTTAAAATTTATCCATTCAATGTCATGTCTAAAAAGAAGGCCACCCCCTCCTTACCTCCATCCCTTCAATGAATCCAGTCTATTTCTCTCACACTGGATAAAAAAGAGCTATTACAGCCAGTACAGCAATGCAAATGGAACAGAACGGGTATTATGGTAGCTTCCAAATAATGATTTTCCATTTAACACTGCAGTTTTTAATCTATTTTAATTTTTAGAGATAATATCATTTAGAACATAAGCAACATAAGCAAAACCTAAGGACTTATTTCACTGGTGGTGTTATCTCCAGACTGCCAGATGAAACAGTTTGGGTGCTCTTGGCCATACCCCTGATTTACACACCTGATTACCTACAAAATTAGAACCTGGAAGAAGAATAGCCAGAGGTAAAATTTGTACGTGGAATGGCCTTCCAATTATTTGTATCTACATTCTTTCATTTTGTTTGGTTACCTAATTTACTGATTAGTATCACAACTTTTCTACAAGTTGCCATTGTGATAAAGTACTTCTCACCCTTTGGCAGGATTCTAAAGAGCACCATACCTATGATTTTCCTTTCCAAATAGCCCTAATTGAAGTTCCCTCATCTATAAAATCATATGTTTCTAGGTATTTTCAGTTTTGAGGTTTTGTCCTTGTTCCCTCTTATTTCCACTTTTTTCTTTCATCCTTTCCCCTCATGAGGGTCTGTTCAGATGTGTGTAG
Source organism: Otolemur garnettii (assembly GCF_000181295.1). Classification (NCBI taxonomy): domain Eukaryota; kingdom Metazoa; phylum Chordata; class Mammalia; order Primates; family Galagidae; genus Otolemur; species Otolemur garnettii. The sequence goes on from NW_003852419.1 coordinate 20,340,800, forward strand.
ACCACTCTAGGGTTAAACAATCTTTAAATCCAAGTACCATATTAAAGAGAGTAAAAGTCTTTTGGAATTCCATCATAGTGAATTAACCCTCTAAGCATTTTTAAAAGTTGTTAGAATTTAATGTACTGAGTGATTAAAACTATGTAAAAAATGAATTTTAAAAAAGAATTTAAAGGAAAACAACATTCAGCATAGAAGGCCTCGAAAATTAAAAAAAAAAAGACAACAAAGAAAAGCGTTATGTGGGTGTAGAAACAGAATCTCACTTTATCTTGGGACTGTGGTTTACTTTGCAGGAGAAATATTAATTACCAATGTCTTTAATGGATATAGGCTATTCAGATCTCCCATTTCTTTTTTAGTCAGTTTTGGTTATTTTTATTTCTCCAAGAAATTTTCCACTTTACCTATTTTTTCAGGTTTGATGTAATTAAGTTGTTTGTTGTATTCTCTTCACTATTTTTCTTTTAATAATCTTACTAAAGAAGAAATACTTAGTTTTATTAACTTTATCACACAATTTTGGTTTTATTATATTAATTTCTAAACATACCTTTATATCCTTCCTTCTTTCTTTAGGTTCATTTGATTGATTTTTTTTTAATTAAAAAAAATTACCTGGTTCATTAATATTGAGTTCTGCTTCTTTTCCAATGTAAACATTTTAAGCATATATATTTCCCTTTATAACTTTGTCCCAGAACTCACTTCTGAATTCCCACTCAAACTTGATACGTCCGAAACCCAACTCCTGATCTTTCCCCACATACCTGTTCTTTCTACAATCTTAGCAGTTTTGTCAAAGCAACTCTATTTTTCCAAATGCTCAGGTCTAGACACTTGAAGTCAACTTTGACTCTCTTTTTATCACAACCTTTCTCCAGTCTCTCAGCAAATCTTGTCAAACCTTCAATATGTTCAAAATTCAACTACTCTATGCTCATTCCTTCTGTTCTGAATTTGCTATAAATGGCCACAAATTCTTACTCAATTACTGTAATAGACTCCCAACTGGTATCCTTGTCCTTGACCTGCTAAGGTAAATTCTCAACACAGGATCTGAGTTATCCCATTTACTAGTTGGTTTCAAATCATCTACTAACTTTCCCTATTGGTCAAGAGAATAATCTCAATTCCTGGGCGGCGCCTGTGGCTCAAAGAGTAGGGCACCGGACCCATACACTGGGGGTGGCGAGTTCAAACCGGGCCCCAACCAAAACTGCAAAAATAAAAACCTCAATTCCTTACTATAGTCTACATAGGCCTATGTGACCTAGCCCCTCTACTACCTCTCTGACCGTTCTTATTCTTCTGCTTCTTATTCACTGCTCCAGCCAAACTGCTGAGATCTAACACACATCTCCACTTTTCTGGTGAGGCCTTCCCTGACAACCTTATTTAAAACTGCAGTTCACTCACCCACCATCCTCTAGCCCCATCCTTGTTTGTTCTCCTTCATGGCACATATCATTATCTGACATATGATATATTTATTTATCTACTTATTTACATCTTATTTCCTTCACTGTAATGTAAACTCCATTATATATAGTTTGGATATTTGTCTCCTCCAAATATCATTGAAATTTTGGAGGTGGAGCCTAGAGAGAGGTATTTAGGTCATGGAAGTGGATCCCTCATGAACAGCTTGGTGTTGTCTTTGTGGTAATGAGTAATTTCTCCCTCTATTAGTTCCTGCAAGAGCTAATTGTTAAAAAGAGTCTGGTAAGCTGGGTGCAGTGGCTCATGCCTATAATCCCAGCACTTGGGAGGCTGAGGAAGGTCAACTGCATGATCTCACGAGTTCAAGACCAGTCTGAGCGAGAGTGTGACCCCCCTCTCTACATATAGCTGGTTGTTGTGGTGGGCGCCTGTGGTCCCAGCTACTTGGGAGGCTGAGGCAAAAGACTCACTTAAGCCTAGGAATTTGAGGTTGCTGTGAGCTGTGACACCATAGCACTCTACCAAGGGCGACAAAATGAGACTGTCTCAAGAAAAAAAGTCTAGCCCCTTCCGCCTCCCCATCCTACCTTCCCTATAATCCTTCCCCCAACATTCTCTCTTGCCTAGTGATCTTTGTACATATCCTAGCTCCCTTTCTCCTTCTACCATGAGTGGAAGCAGCCTGAAGCCCTCACCAGAAGCAGATGCTGGTGCTCTATGTCTTGTTTAGCCTGTAGAACTGGAAGCCAAATAATACTTTATGAACAAACCAACCTCAGGTATTCCTTTATAGCAACACAAATGGACTAAGATACTCTATGATGCCATGGATTTTTTTTTCTTTTGTCCTGTTCATTGCTATATTCCTAGCTCTAACAATAATGTCAGGTATGTGACACTAAATAATTAATTGCTGAGTAAATAAAACTGGCCCTTTGAAATTTTCGTGGGCTTTTTGGCCTAGAATATGGTCAATTTATATGTGTTTATTTGTAGAAAAAAGTATATCTCCACTCATTGGATATTATGGTACTCTCTCTCTCTATATATATATCCATTAAGTCAAGCTTTTAATTATATAGTATTGTTCAAATATCTTATTTCCTTATTGATAGTATATGTGCTTAATTATAAAATGCCACATACAGGGAGTTAAAAATCTCCAATTATGATAGTGGAATTTTGTTTTGTGTACACTGAAGCTAAATTATACTACATACAAATTTAGAACTGTTGTATCTTCCTGGTGAATTAATTTTTCTGTCTGTACTAATCTCTAGTAATCTCTGCTAATGATTTTGCTATAAAGTCTATTTGTATAACATTATGATGATTATCTTAGCTCTCTTTGCAGGCATTTATCTGGTATAACTTTTTCCTATTCTCTAACTTTTAAACTTCCCATGTTTTAGATGGTTTAGGAAAACTGAGGCGGGGGGAGGAATCTATTTTAATAATCTGCAAATGAAAAATGTAGCCTACTTATAGTGACAATGATTCTTGAGTCTTTGGATTCACTTCTACTACTTCATTGTGTGTTTTCTATTTTCCATCTTATTTTCCATGTTTCTTCCTTGCAATGCAGCACCTTCCCCCAACTCTTGCCACCTTTGGGGTTAATTTTTTTTCCTTATCCAACATTTTTCCTCTACTTATTTGAAAATTTTATGCACTATTTCTTTTCTTTTAGTGATTACCCTAGACATTTTACCATGTATACTTTATTTAATAAAATTGAGAATTAATAACTATCTTTACCTTCATCTTAAAAAATATAAGGACCTCAGAATGTTTTAACTTTCTTCACTCTCCTTCTCAATTATATATTGTTATTTTCCAGGATTTTACTTTATCATAATTTTTAACCCCTAGAATTAGACATTAGTATACATCCATTATATATCTAAGTTTTGTTTAAACTTTTCCCACAAGTTTATCACTATGCCCACCATTCCTTTTTGCATCTTATACCTTTTCTCTAGTTCCCCAGGAAGGATGCTGGCCTTCAAGGGTCCTAGATTTATGTAGGAATCACTGATCCAATTTCCCACTCTGACTGAGCCCTCAGTTGTTTCTCCTATTCTCATAGTGCACAGCCTTTGTAAACCAAGCACCTCACTGCCAGGTGCCACAAGATAGCCTCAAGACAAATGTTTAGTTTGCTTACTCTTCTAGGATCAAGCATTCTTGTTATTTCAACCTCTGATTTCATTAGTTTCTTGCCTTCTCAACCATACTTTGACAAATATTTTAAATATCTTACCCAGCATTTTCATATGATCTGACCAGGAAGTTGTTCTCTACAGATGAATAGAAGTCTTATTGTCTGAATATTCTTAAGTAACATTTTTAGTATCCATATTATTTGAAATGATTTTGTATCATTGTTCTATTCACTTTATGTGACACTGATGAAAAGTATAACTTTAAAAGCCACTTAGAAATGGAATTGGTTAACAACTTTTTTAGTACAAAATTACTTTTTTTTTTGCTTATCGTATATATTTTAACATAAATTAAAACTTCTTATTTTCTCTAAATTCTAAGTATAACTATTAACTCCCATTTATCTTCTCTAATATCTTATTATAAACATTTATAAAAATACAGCTAAGTTGAAAGAATATATATCTACCACTAGGATTCTGATTATCATTTTAAGCAATAGCTTTGTCTTATCTATCTATTCCTCTATCCATCCATCAATTCATCTTATTTTTTTGTTACTGCACTGCAAAGGAAGCTGCAGACATCGGTACATTTCCCCACAGATATACCATAAACATTTGATTTCTAGGCAATAAAGCTCACATTCACCAAATTTTGCTTATTATTTTCTAAGTATTTAAAGAGCATGACTGTGTGTGCCACAATTACATAACATCATTTGAGTCAGAAAACAATAGCTTTATAGTTAAGAAGGGAAAAAATTAAAATAAATTAATTATTAACTCTTTATATTTCTATGTTAGTAAAATAAGCTTCATATGTGGCATTCATTTGAAATGTTTGCCCTTTCATTATATCAATATTTAGAAAGAAGTTCCTAATATGGTTTCTATTTGTTTATGATGAAAAGCTCTTATTTGCTATTACTTTCCTGTTCAGTATTTCTGAAAAACTATTCTATTTCATGGAGGGAGAAAGGTGAACAATTATACCTTTTAACTTAGTGTAGGCAAAGTTGCATTTGCTTTCTGTAGGTTAAGTCTATCCCAGTTTAATGATTTTATGAATTAGACAATATCATCTCTTTGAAATTTTATTACAATAAGCACTTTATTTAGCTACCATATCAAGACTGTGCTTCTACTGCGACCTATCTTTACATTAGGGGTCTGATTTACATTTCTAGGGAGTACTTCTTTATGAAAATTGTTAACTTTGGCTCGGCGCCTGTGGCTCAAGCAGCTAAGGCGCCAGCCACATACACCTA
>NW_003852419.1:20345870-20374229 GCF_000181295.1 Otolemur garnettii
AAAAAAAAAAAAAAAAAATGAAAATTGTTAACTTTGAACATATACAAAGAGATACACATACAGGAGATGTAAGTTTAAAGTTTACATTTGTTTTAATTTGGAAAAAGGCTTTCAGGTAATTCTTTATACTTGCTAAAGACAAAAAAATCCCAAGAAATGTATAAAGATATCTGTGGAATTCCTCCACTCTTAAGAAAAAAACAAAATTGTATATAAAACTTTTTATTTTTCCCAGTTTTTGGCTGGGGCTGGGTTTGAATCCACCACCTCCAGCATATGCGGCCAGCGCCCTACTCCTTTGAGCCACAGGCACCACCAATATATAAAACATTTTTTTAACTATCATCTGTACAGTATACTTGTCTATTATCACAAACTCATACTATGACCCCACCATTTATATGCTAGACGAAATTAAAATCAGTATAATATTTTATTATTCTTTTCTACTTTATTTTATTCTTTTCAATAATAAGAATCCAATTTGGACTCAGGCAATCTGAGTCCCATGTGAGTGATCCATGTACATCCATCTCCATGGGGTTCCTGCTCTTCATCTTTAATTTTAAAATTCCCTATGATGATTTTTCCTATGTAGGACTTATCTCATCATCTAATAACTTTCTTTTTAATATTAAAATAATGATTATCTAGAGTGGCACCTGTGGCTCAAAGGAGTAGGGTGCCGGCCCCATATGCCAGAGGTAGTGGGTTCAAACCCAGCCCCGGACAAAAATTGCAAAAAAAAAAAAAGATTATCTAAAAGACAAAGAGCAATGTAATTCTGGCACTTGACAAATACAAAAAAGTCTCTGACCTATTTCTCCTCCTCTAAGCAGGAGATTTACTTGGTAGTAAATTAAACAAAAAAAGCATTCTAACTTAAGCTATCTCATTTAATTTTTTCTAAACTTACTTACCTTTCTTTGTAATTCCATGTATACCCAACTATCAAAGAACTAATAATTACTCATTATAACTGAAATAGTAGAAAAGCATACAAGACAAAACATGAAAAAGCTAGTATGACCCAAGGGAAAACATCTAATACCAGATTTAACCACACAGAAAACTAGAGTCTAATAATAATAACAATAATAATAGTTACCCTATCTAAGTATATCCAAAAATAATTAGGAAACTGCATTTTAGGAAAATCAGTGAATAAAAATATTACACATTCGTAGAATATGACCATCAGAGAGCCAGCAGGATGGTTGCAAAATGCAATATTTATGCAAAAACTGAATCGCTTCATAGTCAGAGGGCAAAGACACGCTGAGGCCAGCAAGTATATGCTTCTAAAACTTGTTTCATTCATATAATCTTTTTGTTTTTATCAAGCAGTAGGTGAATTCATTAATTTTTCCCAGAAACACAGAAAACAAAAAAGTAGTAAGGAAAGCAAAGAACAAAATTCTAAGTCCAAATAAATGTGATATCAACCCCAACATTTTTGGCATATGTTCATTCATAGAAGAAAACCTCATTCATGTGAAAAGTCTTGGAATATGCTAACATTAATCAGTTAAAAAGGCAAGATTCAATTACAGATCATAATTCTTGCAGTATTTTAACGTTTCTTGGCTTCAAAAATACTGTTTTCCAAAGTCTTCACTGCTGGATAGAGTTCAAAATGCCATTCTATATATAGAACCTAATTATAGAACACGAATATCTATACAAACGACTCCTCAAATCTTTACCAATCAGAAAATGCCCCTCTCTTTTTAGGCAGTTTACTCTTAAGTAGATGACAAATTCCCAGTTATATTACAAGAAAGCATCAAAAAACACACATCTAATGACAGATGAATGGCCTTAAGGAAGGGGTAGAGAGCCAGTAATCCAAAAAAAACAGTTTCAAGATATAACACTACCAATAACTTGCTTGATGAAAGCAAGCCACCATCCTTTGCCTCAGTTTACTTTAACAGGGTTATTCTGAGAAAAAAAGAGAGTATACATCAAAGCGCTTGAAAGAGTGGAGAGTATTATAATAGGTTATTCTGTTAGTAAAATTAAAACTCTGAAATCAACTCCTTGATGTAATCACCGCTTTCAGTAAATGGGTTTGGAAATTGTATTACAAAATATATCATACACAAAAGTGTATGATATATATATATATGTACTTTTGTGAATGATATACACACACTATAAAATACTTGTATAAAATACTATATTATATATACTATAAAATAGTTGTAACTTTAAATTGTATGAACTTTTATATAATATAAAATAATTTTAATGAGCCTGATATGTACCACACATCTTAAGAAAGTGACATGACTAATACCTGGACGCTCCCATATGCCTGTTCTATCATATTTCTTTTCACTCACTCCAGACTATTTTAAATTTTGTGCTAATCACTTCCTTGTCTTTATTTATAATACTGCTACAGTTTCATGTATCCTGAAACTATTCATCCATTTACCTGCCTGTCTTCATCCATCTATTCATCTAATCATCCATCCCTTAATCCCGCTTTTTGACCTTTATAGATATGAAATTTCTATAATATTTTTCTCAGAGTAATTTCTTGATATTATTATCTAATTTTTCACATACCCCCCTAAAATAAAGGCATGTGTTATACCCATTTAAAGCAGGGAAAATACAGTGAAGTTAGAGACTTGTCACATTATGTAAGACGACAATAAACAAATCTTTCTACAATTCTGAAAGTAAAACGAACCAATGACCATCTTGGAGCTTTATAGCACATTTGTATTTTAATATTTTTATACTGCCTTCACAAGGCTAGTATTTTTTCTTTCATATTAAAGAAGAGCTATATTAAAGAATATTGACGATGTAAAAGGCTTAAGCAATATTCAAATATTTTCTTAAAAGGAAAATAAGAACATATTAAATAAATAATATAAAAAGATGTATTTTTCTTTTAGGAGATTAGCTGTTTGGAAATAGAGAGTCAGGTTAGAGAATATTTTAATTAAAGAATATGACTCCTTTAAATAGGTAATTAGTCTGACACTAATCAATTCAAATTTATCATTCACCTGAGCAAGTGGTGGAAGAATCTTCTTGCATATTTGCTGATTTGGTCTCTATATTCCAATATAGTTGTATCCAGAAGTGGTCTTGTTGGAGCATAGAAAGTTCCAAGGCTTGCCTCAAGCTGTGCTGTGGAATTCAAACATAGCAGCACTAAACAAGTGAAACTCTTTCAATTACAACAGAGTACTCATGTTTGCAGTCAGTCAGGTTTTGCAAACTTGGATGAAATGTGAGCTTGTTGCAGGAAAGATGAAATTAAAATATGACAGCTGGTACAAAAACGAACCTGTGTATAAACTTTCACTTGAGGCAAAGCTGACAATGACTCTGAGCAACAAAAAGCTGTCAAAACTGAAGAAATCCATAATGAACCAACCTCTCACCACAAATGGGTAATTAAAACAGTGACTCATCAAAGTAGCACAGTTTGAACTAGTACTTCCAGTAAAATCAACTCACAGTGTGCTCGACATTTACTCTTTAGCTTAAAGGAGAAGATGAACCTTTTGCACTGGGAATTAAAACCAGTATAGTAGAATTTTTTTTTTTAATAATACAAATAAACATAGCCTTACTGGAGAAAGAATATGTCTCTATTACAATTTTAAGAGAACAGTATAAGTTCCTATGATGTCCCGAAATCCTTCCCGAAACAACATTCTTGGTTTTATCCAAGTGTGAAAGCTAATTCCCCTGGAAGTGCAAAGAAGGCTTGAAGAGCAGGTTTTGATAAACTAGAGGGGTAGAGATTGGGGGGAAAGGCACATTTAGCCTATTTCATAATTTTACCAATATGTGCTTATAGGGCTATGTTTCTTCTCAGAAAAATCCGCAAGTTAAGTAATTACCATAATGGTGAGCATATGAGTATGTATGAGAATGCTACAGTTCACAGTAAGGTTCCTCTGATTTTTATGCTACTAGCACTGGGTTGAATAACCAAAACCTCATTTAGCAAAACTCTTTAGTTTTAGGTATATGTGGGTTTGAAAGTATTAAACACCTCATCAGAGTAATTGCTATGGACTTGGCTAAGCTGTTAGTAATTTCTCTTTTTAATCTCAAAGCTAGACACTAAAGTAAGATGAACTTTAGGGGTATTTTCTTTCAAAGCAGCAGTCAATTTAGATTAAAATTGAATACAGCAATGCTATTGTGAAAACAAGCCAGATTCTCTTGCCATTGCTTGTTTTCTTGACAGCATGTTTCGTACATCTGAAATGTTCAAACCTACATGGAATACTCATAACTCTCAGCACAGTTATATAGATTCATTAGATAGCCCAGCTTGATGTTCAAGGCAGAAATGAAGATCTCAAAGATAACTACAACACGGCTACAAATAAAAGGACTCACTGGGTTCCACTAATAAAAGGAAAACAAATTACCATGTCAAATTTGTTAGATTTAGATAGAATAAATCTCAACAGAGAAGAATTCTGAATGTTTTTTAGAAATGAGTTTTGCAGTTACTTGGGAGAAAATGCATATACCTACTTAAAATGTACATATTCTGATAACCTAGCATCATGCAAGCATTTTATTTTAATAGCCTAGTCATAGAAGCTTTTTTTTTTTCATACAAGCTTTTTATTTCTTTATCTCCCCAACTGTTTTCTTGACAATATTTTTTATTAAGGTAAGAATCTGATAATGCCCATTTGTATATTCTCTAATTATCTTTCATATAAAACAACAATCTAACAACATAAATTCACTAAGGTACTAGCAATTTCTCAGTGTCCTAAATGAAGAGTTAATATTTTATCTCCTCTACTATTTCTTCTTCAACAGTTAATTTAGGATTTTTTTTTGTATAGAGTGTGTATATCATAATGAGCTTTCTTTAAGGATTCCATTTAAAAAATTTTTTATGTGTCCCATCTTGACAGTGTAACAACACCAAGAAATAATTACTTAACTCTGCAGGCAGCAATATTTTAGTAATACCTTATACCCTAAAATCTTGGGATTATACTTTTCTTTTTTCTCAGTGAATAGTCACTGAGATCTATTGTGGTCTAAGCACCAGGGCAAGCATTTTTCTTATTTCAGAAATACTGGAATTTCCACAGATGAGTTTGGACTACCTCCAAAAGAACATTCAGTTAATATTAAATAAATATTATTGGCCTACTATTACTTGGGTCAAGACCCATGATACAGACTTGCTGGAAAAAGAATGTTCTTACTGATTATTCTTTTTAGAACTACTAAAAATTAGGTTACTTACAGAATTCTATCAAAAAACATGTTTATTTTGGAAATGTAATAAATTGGAATAAAAAAATCTGTAAAAATGTAAAGAAAATAGTGAGAAAACAAAAGTTCCCCAGTAAGTTGTTTTGACATACTTCCTGTTTTCTTTACCTTGTAAATTATATCAAGACAGTTTCTCACTGGCCACAATTTCCTACCATTAATGTCATTGCTTACTATAAATATATGAAATAAAGTTGCACCTGTTAGAATGTTCAGGTACATTTTACATTAAATAAATAAACAAGAAAAAATTAGATAATTTTCAAATATAAAGATTTATTTCATTATTATATATGACACAGCCCCTGCCCTTTTTTAAAAGTGCTTTACTTCTCTTTTGACAATAAACATCAGAGATTCCTAGGGGCAAAATTACTTACTGAGCAAAGGCAGGAAAATTCAAGCAGGCAAAAGGGAAAGGACATCAGAAGTGAGAAGAATGAAAACAAGGAGGAGCAGCCTGGGCTACAATTTTGACACATACAAAGAGTGAGTGTTGGGACTACTGCCTTTATAGAGGACTTGGGTGTAAGGAAAAAAATACTGATGTCTAATATGAGGAAGGGATAAAAATCTTTGTTTGGGACCCTTTGTCTACCAGACTCCAGAATATACATGAAATTCTTTATCAAAGTTTGAAATCTGAGCATATTCCATTCATTAGCTTGAATTTTATAATGATTGCATTGTGAATTCTGACATAAGCATATACAGAAAAGTTGTTCTTTATGTTGACAAATACTACAGTTAAGTAATACATGGGAACAATTATTTGATATCCAATCCTTTCAGTTTTAATACAGCATTAACATTTTTGTCTTTTAATCTCTTATAACTTAAAAATATCACTGATTCAATAACATGTATTTCATGTACATACAAAACACATTTATGAAATATATTTCAAGTCTGACCTTCTCTCTCCAGAGTGAGCCTTTGTCTAAGAAGATGGTTTACAATGGCACTCATGCTGATAAAGCACTGGTGGCCCAAAGTGTCCCAGTTCATGCTGCTCAGGATGTTAATTGCCTCATAGATCTCATCACACTGAATGTGCTGGAAGATGATGTCTACCAGGCCCAGCTGTCCTTGAGTGAGGATACCTGTCATAAAACACATATGACTGAGTAAATCTTTTAAGATAAAAAGTAGAATAACAGAGAGTTAACTTTTCCATAAAGGAAAACAACAGTAATCATTTCTTGCATAAGTACTAGAAATGTGGAACTGATCCCCTTCTCAACTAACATATGCTATATCTTGGTGTAACAAAAACACATTTGTTCATCCTTTTATAATGAAAGAAAATTCACTTTTAATCTTACAGATTCAAGAGCATAAAACAAAGGTGGGGGAAGGCATTCTGTTCTCCTTTTACTGTCTTTTAAATATGGCTAACCTCATTTGAAACAACTTCTGTGTATTAAGTAACGATAAAAACTAGGGCAGGGTTTTGTGTGTTATGTGTGGTTTGGGTTTTGTTTTGGTTTTTAATCCTTTAAAAATGGCTGGCTATAAAATCTTTTCTTCAGCCAAAGTTTACTGATTTGGGCAAGTCTACAAAAATTTCTCAGTACAAATCACCACAAGAGAGAAAATATATGTGAATTTACTTTGTATAATATAAAGTATTATAAAATATTGCTATAATTCTTCTATGTGTGCTATCATAATCATCAACATCATCACCATTCAAATAGAATTTTAAGAAAATATTAATTCATGAGAAAGAGGCAAAAATTCTTTATACTAACTTCAAGTCACATCAAACTAAACACTTCTGCTACATTGAACAGGACTCAACATGATAGAGAATCCAGGGAATTGCCCTGACTATACTAAGCAGTAAAACTTTACTATTCCTTTTGTGTTGGTAGAATCAAAGAATGTGACTGTCCAAAAGCCTTCCCAACCTACAGTCAAGCCCTGGAAGTCCTCATAAATCAGGGTGGTTCCTTGACAGTAGATATTAATGCATAGACACTTTGCGGGAAACCAAAAATATCTGACTCTATCTATACCCTAAGCAACACTTCTATCAGTAGCTAGAGAAAAAACTGATCTGTTGAGAAGAAAAGCTAACATACAATCATAAACAAACAGTTCAAAGGTGATAAAGATAAAATCTTAAAAAGCAACCATAGGAAAAAAAGACATAGGATAAAAATGATTGCAGATTTTGCATCTGATATTAGGTAAGGCAGAAAGTAAAGCAAGACGTTTTTAAGTGTGCTGACAGATAAAAATAAGTTAAGATAGAATTCTAAACCCTTATAATATGGGGCCCAAATTTCATGAAGAAACATACCAATCCTTAAAGTCATCTAATAACAGAGCTTATAAATAATAAAGCAGAAACGGACATAACAAGAAGGAGAAAAAATTAAGTCTACTATTTTAGCCAGGAGATTTCAACACTTTTGTCTTACCAATCAAGACAGCATATAAGCAGAAAATCAGTAAAAAATAAGAAATACTTGAAAAACACTATCAATAAATTTGACCTAATTGGCATTTATAAAACCCTTCACCCAAGAACAGCAGAATACACATTATTTTTAAATGTGCATATACAGTAGTCAAAGTGGAGCATATTGTAGGTAATAAAAATAATCCTCAATACATTTAAAAGGTTTGAAATTAGCTTGGTGCCTGTAGCTCAGCGGCTAGGGCGCCAACCACATACTCTGGAGCTGGTGGGTTCGAATCCAGCCTGGGCCTGCCAAACAATGACAACTACAAACAAAAAATGAAAGAAAGAAATAGCTGGACATTGTGGCGGGTGCCTATAGTCCCAGCTACTTGGGAGACTAAGGCAAGACAATCACTTAAGTCCAAGAGTTGAGAATCACTTAAGCCCAAGAGTTGGAGGCTGCTGTGAGCTGTAACGCCACAGCACTCTACCCAAGGCGACAGCTTGAGACTCTGTCTCCCAAAAAAAGAAAAAAAAAAGTTTAAAATTGTACCGAGGAGGGTTTCTGACTACAATAAAATTAATTAGATATCAATAACACAACGGTTATCTGGAAAATCCCAAAATATTTAGAAGTTAAGCAACATCCTTCTAAATAGTCTATATATCAAAGAAAAAAAAAAATCACAAAATATATGATCAGAAAATGCTTTGAATTGGCTTGGCACCTGTAACTCAAGCGGCTAAGGCACCAGGCACATACACCAAGGTTGGCGGGTTCAAATACAGCATAGGCCTGCCAAATAAGACAACTACCTCCAAAAAATAGCTGGTGTTGTGGTGGGTGTCTGTAGTCCCAGCTACTTGGGAGGCTGAGGCAAGAGACTCGCTTGAGCCCAGGAGTTGGAGGTTGCTGTGAGTTGTGATGCCACAGCACGCTACCCAGGGCAACAGCTTGAGGCTGTCTCAAAAAGAAAAGAAAAGAAAATGCTTTGAATTAAATTAAAATAATATAACATCAAAATTTGTAAGATATAGCTATAACAGTGCTTGGAAGAAAACCTTTAAATGTTTTAATTAGAAAAGAAGAAAAATCTAAAATCAACAAGCCAATTGTCCATATTTTTCTAGGGGAAAAACAACAAATTAGATCCAAAGTAAATACAAGGAAAGAAATATCATATTAAAGATAATAAATAGAGGGCGGCATCTGTGGCTCAAAAGGGTGGGGCGCTGGCCCCATATGCCAGAGGTGGCAGGTTCAAACCCAGCCCCGGCCAAAAAAAAAAAAAAAAAAAAAAAAAGATAATAAATAGAAAATTAACAACAAAAACAAACAAAAAAAATCAATAAATTCAAAAGCTGTTTCTTTTAAAGGTCAGTAAAATTGACAAACCTCTGGGTGGCACCTGTGGCTCAAGGAGTAGGGCGCCAGCCCCATATACCAGAGGTGGTGGGTTCAGACCTGGCCCTGGCCAAAAAACTGCAAAAAAAAAAAAATTGACAAACCTCTGCCCAAACTGGGAAACAAAGAAAAATGTCACAATTACTAATATTAAGAATAAACACTACAGAACTATGGACAATTAAAAATTAGTGAATAATATGAGTATTTTTTTTTTTAATGTTTTCGAGACAGAGTCTCACTCTGTTACCCTTGGTAGAGTGCCACGGCGTCATAGTTCACAGCAACATCCAACTCTTGGGCTCAAGCGATTCTCTTGCCTCCCAAGTAGCTGGGACTACAGGCACCTGTCACAATGCCAGGCTATTTTTAGACGTAGGGTCTTGCTGTTGCTCAGGCTGGTCTGGAACACATTAGCTCAGGCAATCCACCCACCTCAGCCTCCCAGAATGCTATGATTACAGGCGAGAGCCACTGTGCCCAGCTGAGTAACTTTTTACAAATAAGTATAACGTAAATGAAATGGATTCCTCGACAGACTCAAACCATCAAAGCTTACTCAGGAAGGAACAGATAGCATGAGTGGCACTGTATTATTTAAATTTGAGTTTATTGTTAAAAAAATCTTTATACATACACACACACACATACACCCTTCATGTCCAGATGCCTTCACTGGTTTATTATGTTAAATATTAAAAGAAGAAATAGCCAGGCACAGTTCCAGACCAGCCTGAGCAAGAGCAAGACCCCATCTCTAAAAATTGCAGGGAGTTGTGGTGGGTGCCTATAGTCACAGCTAGTTGGAAGGCTGAGAGGTAAGAGAATCACTTGAGCCCAACAGTTTGAGTCTGCTGTAAGATATGATGCCACAGCGCTCAACCCCAGGGCAAATGAGTGAGACTCTGTCTCAAAAAATAAAAAGAAGATATAATAAAGCTAGGTGTGATTGTGTATGCCTGTAGTCCAAGCCAGTAAGAAGATTAAAGTGGGAGGATTTTGGTTGAGCCTAGGAGTTTTAGTCCAGCCTGGACAAAATACCAAGACTGTCTCAAAAAATAAAAACATAATTAAAAAAAATAAGAAATAATATAAACTCTACACAATTCACAATATTAATATTGGAAGAACACTTCCCAACTCATTTCTTGAGTTTAGCATTACAGACACCAAAACTAACAAATACAAGAAAAGACAAATCCACAAATCAATATTCTCCATAAACAAATATAAAAATCCTTAACAAAATATTAGCAAATCCAGCAATATATTAAAAAGGTAATATACCATGAACAAGTGGGATTTACCCCACAAGTGTAAACATCTGAAAGCCAATCAATATAGTTCACCTTATGATGAGAAAAAAGGGAAAAAATAAAATCATTTGTATTAATTCAGAAAAAGCACTTGAAAAAATTCAACATTCACACAATATATCTAGAAGACTAGAAATGGGAGGAGACTTCCCCAACCTAGTAACATTATACTTACACTGAAAGATTGAGTGCTTTCTACCTAAAAGTAGAAATAAAGCAAGGATGTCCTCTCTTACCATTTGTATTTAGTATGATCTGGATGTCTTAGCTAGATAACAAGGGAAGAAAATGAAACAAAGGCACACAGGTTGAATAAGGAGAGGTAAAACTGTTTTTAATCCAGTTCTCATTATCATCTATGTAGAAAAGTGAAAGGAATCTGAAAAAAGTTACAACTAAAAATGAGTTTAACAGGGCTGCAAGGTACATGGTCAATATCCCAATGAACAATTAAAAAGTATATATAAACATACTATTTACAATACAAAACCATGAAATATTAGGGATAAATTTAACAAAATATGTACAAGATCTTTGCATTTAAAACTATAAAATAGTCTAGGCATATTGGCCCCCACCTGTAATCCTACCACTCTGTGAAGCCAAGTTGGGTGGATTGCTTGAGGTCACCCTAAGAGCAAGACCTGTTTCTATTTAAAAAACAAAGAACAAAAAAAAACCTAGCCAGGAATGGTGGTGGGCAGCTGTAGTCCTAGCTACTTGAGAGGCTGAGGCTAGAGGATCGCCTGACCCCAAGAGTTTGAGGTTGCTGTGAGCTATGACACCAGGGCATTCTACTCAGGGTGACAGAGTGAGACTCTGTCTCAAAAAACCCCAAAAAACCTATAAAACACTGCAGAAAGAACTCAAAGAAAATCTAAACAAATTAAGAGAAATCCTATGTTCATAGATCATAGATCTCTGCCATTCCTTCCCAAATCATCTATAGATTCAACATAATCTCAAGCAAGATCTTATTTGTGTTTTTGTAGAAACTGACAAGACAGTTTTAAAATTTATATAAAAATGAAAAGAACACAGAATATGAAAAATATCAAAAATATAATGAAAAAGAGGAATAAATTTGGAGGACTAACAGTACCTGATTTCAAGACTATAAAGCCATGGTCATTAAGATGCTATGGTACTTGCTGAAGTATAGACATATAGTTTCATTGAAGAGAATCCAGTCTATTCATAGGCACGCACACACACACATATGCTCAAGGTCATTCAACAAAGAAAGACACTCTTTCCAACAATTTGTGCCAGAAAAACTGGATATTCATATTAAAAAATTAATCTCAACTCTTACCTCATACTCATACTATACACAGTTAACTTGAAATAGACCACAAACCCAACTGTTAGAGCTAAAATCATAAAACTTCTAGAAGAAAACATAGAAAAAAATTTTTGTGACCCTGGGTTAGATAGAAAATAAAAAGCATTAAGTCATAAAATAAAGAAATTTATGAATTGAGGTGCGTGGATTGCCTGAGCTCAGGAATTTGAGACAACCCTGAGCAGGAGAGCGAGACCCCATTTCTAAAAATAGCCAGGCGTTGTGGCAGGCACCTGCAGTTCCAGCTACTCGGGAGGGTGGCCATATACTGAGGGTGGTGGGTTCAAACCCAGCCCCGGCCAAACTGCAAAAAAAAAATAGCTGGGCATTGTAGAGGGTGCAGCTACTATAGTCCCAGCTACTCAAGAGGCTGAGGCAAGAGAATTGCCCAGGAGTTGGAGGTTGCTGTGAGCTGTGACGCCATGGCACTCTACCAAGGGTTAAGTGAAACCCTGTCTCAAAAAAAATAATAATAACATTAATGTCAAGAGTTATTGATAATGTAGAGCAACATCGACTCCCATAAATTATTGATGGATATGCTAAATGGTATAATCACTTTAGAAACAGTTTCTTCTAAAATTAACCATACACTTAGCTTATGGCCTAGCTACTCTTTACTTCCAGGTTTCTCCCAAAAGAAATAAAAATATGTATTTATACAAAATTTGTACATAGAAGTACATAGCATTTTTAGTCATAGTAGCTTAAATCTGGAAAGAGCCCATTGGCATGAGAAAAGATTTATAAAATGTGGTATTTTCTATATAACAGAATATTACTCAATAATATGAAGAAAAACATAAATAAAAATTATAGATATATACATATAGAATATTCCCACCAAATAATGCTGAGTGAAAATACCAAGACACAAAAAAGTACCTACTCTATGATTCTATTTCTTTCTTTTTTTTTGGAGTCAGAGTCTCAAGCTGTCACCTTAGAGTACCATAATGTCACAGCTCACAGCAACCTCAAACTCATGGGCTTAAATGATTCTCTTGCCTCAGCCTCCCAAGTAGCTGGGAATATGATCCCATTTCTATGAAATTCTATAATAGAAAAAACAAATCTAATCAATAATGACAGAAAATAGATCAATGCTCATCAGCTTTGAGAGGGGTGGGAATTAATTGCAAAGGGTCTGAGAATTTTGGGGGATGATAGAAATGTTCTATACCTTGGTTGTGGTGGTAATCATAAAGGGATACACATTTGTCAAAACTCATTGAACTGCCGGACTCAGTGGCTCACTCCTGTAATCCTAGCCCTCTGAGAGGCCAAGGCAGGTAGACTGCTTGAGCTCACAGGTTCGAGACCAGCCTGAGCAAAAATGAGACCCCATCTCTAATAAATATAGAAAATCTGAGGCAAGAGGATCGTTTGAGCCCAAGAGTTTGAGGTTGATGCCATGGTACTCTATCCAGGGTGACAGCTTGAGACCCTATCTCAAAAAAAAAAAAACAACTCATCGAACTGTACACTTAAAATTGATATATTTCATTTATAAATTGTAAGTAGAATGCTATTTGAAATAAAAATTCATTTCAAATGATATGAAATCTAAATTTAAGATGACTAGAGATCTAACGAAGTATCTGACATTTCTTTCCAGCAATAAATAACCAATTACCACTTGGGTAAAGTATAATAATGAAATAATAATTAAAAATAACTCTTCAAAAAAAACTCTCTTTTGAATCCATTTCTTACAGAATTTGAGAGAATATTCATATTACTTGTTTTTTTAGAAAGTGACATTTACACACACGTATCTGTGCTTTTCAAAATTCTATGAGAGAAGATGTTAGCTTCAATTATCTCTAATATTATCGTCTGAACATTTAACCTTCTCCCAACCTATCTGCTCTATGAGAGCACTGTGGGGACATCCAGGCAGACGAAATATTATTAGTACCATCACGGAAGGAATGAGCTTACAAGCACATGCCAGGCCTGGGAAGCTATATGAGTATAGCACAGCTGGGGAGATGATGCCCAAGTGAAAAACAGAATTTATTAACCTCTGGAGTCTTTCAAGCTGGATAATCTATGGCCAAATCTGCACAGTTTGAAAGATCATTCGGATGGCACTCAGGATTAACTGAGGAGTAGGATGGGAAGTTTGGAAGATAGAAGAGTACAGATGATCTCGATTAGGGCAATGACAGTGAAACTGAACTGAATGAGATGTTTTAACAGTATTTATAAGGCAATGTTGATGGGATTTGCTCACTGATTAGATATGGCCTTGGCATGAAGGAGGGAAGATTTTAGAATATCTTTTGACTTGTATGTTCCATCTGAATTACTGTATCATCAACCAAAATAAAGAATACTAGAGGTGGGCGTGGTGGCTTATACCAGTAATATTAGCATTTGGGGAGACCAAGGCAGGTAGACCAGTTGAGGTCAGGAGTTTGAGACCAGCCTGAGCAAGAGTCAGATCCTATCTCTACTAAAAATAGAAAAACTAGCTGATTGTCATGGCAGGTGCCCGTAGTCCCAGCTACTTGGTAGGCTGAGGCATGAGGAACTCTTGAGCTCAAAAGTTTGAGGTTGCTGTGAGCTGTGATGCCATGCCACTCTACTCAAGGTGACAGAGTCTGTCTCCCAAAAAAAGGAGGAAAAAAAAAAAGAATACCAGGAAAAAGTAGGTTTGAGGACAGAGATGATGACTTCCTTGTATGTACATAATGAGTTTGAGGCACCTATGTACATCAAGAGAAAGCATCCAGCAAGCCAAGTAAATATGCAGATGTGGAGTCAAGAGTGGTCTGTGCTAGAGTCAGAGATGAGATAATAAATTAAATAGATAACAAATTATACTTTCAACCTATATAAAATGAGAGAAGAGCTAAAAATAGAACCCCGGAGAGCCCCCCAACATTTTCATGAGTAGGCAGAAGAGTATAAAAAAATGACAGAAAGTTGCATTTAAGGTCACAGAAGGTAAGAACAAGGAGAGTTCTGTGTCAGTTGATGTCAGCAATCACCAAAAGCTGAAAAGTTATCAAGCAACATAAGAGAAATATATTTATCAATTAGGACAGCAGTTCTTAAACTGTATTAAAGGGCCAGGGCATTAGGAAGGTTGAGAACCACTGAATTAGGAAGTCACTGGTGTCTTTCCCAAGAGAACACTGAAGACACAGAACACAGTGCTCTGAGGAGTAAGAAGTGAAGCAGCAGAGAAAACCAGTGTTCACTATTATTTCAATGAGTTTGGCTATAAAAGGAAGGTAAGCATTCGATTACTAACAATGGAGAAACAATTTTAAGGAAGAATTTTGCTTTTATGGTGTGTCAAAACCATATCTGCTGACATAGCAAGATCAAGTGAGTATGGAGGGTGAAAAAGTAAAAGTGTCAAAAGGAATGTTGTAGGACCATAGTGGAAGTATGGTGGAACTAGTCTTGGACAAGAAATGGGGGTCCATTTTTTACTGACTTGAGAAGGAAAGACTTGTATGTATATCAAGTGGTTGGGTAGGTAGGTTGAGTTAAAGAGTAGATAAACTTAATGAAGTACCAATTAAAAAGGTGAGATCCTCTGTTGAGAGGGCAGGAAGCTGATTATGTGAGTTTAAAGAGAGCAGGGAAACTTGGAAAAGGTATTAGATGAGAATGGAAAAGCTTTAGTATCTCAGTAGTATAATTAGGACCTCTTTTTAAAGTTAATTTCAGTCTATGTATGTGGAAATATGTGATAATGACTGTCACATAAAGAAATTCTGAATACATATTGCTTTATATAAAACAATATTTCTTGGCTTCCACATGGGAGGATGACACTTCTAGTTGCCTCTTGAAGAAGACATGATCTTTGATTTCTGCTAATAACTGTGGTTATAGCCTTTTAATGTCCAACACATTTCTGCAATCATTACAGGGATTGAGAATGGAAGCTGCAGTCTTGAAACAGTTTTCCTTCAACATTACACTAACTGACCTAATCTAAGAGTGAAACTCCAAAAATCTTAGCATATTGGCATTAGCTACACTACGTTTACATATGACAGCTTTCTATTTTAAACTACGATTTATGATCTATCTTTACAATTTTAGATTGTAAGCTACACCTTTCATGTCAAATTTTCCAAAGGCTTGCATAACAAGCATCTGAAAAAAAAATCTCATAAATGCTCCCTAGCAGAGAAACTGCACATGCAACTACCTGTTTATATATGCAGTAACTTGAATTATACATGAAAATTCCACATGGATGCCCAGAATCAGCACTGTGTTAATTCAAGAAGTATATTAATTTTTTTGGATGTATTTAGTACCAGATCATAAGAAAAATCTGTTCTTTAAACTGAGTTTTCTTTAAAAAAAAAAATCTGCTAGTTGGAATCTTCTGTTTCAAGGAATCTACTCTTCCCAGGAAAAATAATTTGTAATAAATATTAAGCTCATAATACATTAAAAATGAGAAACAAAACTTTTAAAAATCCTTGGAAATTCCATATTTAGATCTTTTAAAGAGCCTATAAGACTATACAATTTCTCTATCCTATAAAACTTAAAAGTCATATTGAAGACAAAATTTAAATGATAAATGTCAGTTGAAAAGTTATCACCTTTTCATTTCAATGCTTACTTCTATAGGATAATTCTCTTCCAAGAGACCTTCTTGGTAAAAAGAGGTGACAGCCAACTCATTGCCTAATTGATTTAGGAACAGTGCCCAGGGAGACAGTCCAATTAAGTTTACAAGCTGGCAATTAGCAGGAAGCCCTCTAAATCCCTACAATGAGAGCCTGTTTACTTTAGTAAGAAGGCAAATGTGCTAGAGATAGGAAGAGAAAGCTGTGCTTTTTGCAAAGCTGTTTTTCGTAGGCCCACAAGGGAGGGCTGAAGAAAAGCTAGGTGTATGTGGGCAGACAGCCTTCTGTTTGACAGGTAACTGAGTAATTTACAGGGTGAAAAGGAGAGAGAGAGCAAGACCACGGAAGAAAGCGGGAGAGAGAATATGTGTGCATGTCTGTGTGTTTTAACAGACATGCAAAACATCAAACATCCACTTTAATTAGTGTTGTGTATGGAGACATACAACTGTTAAACATGTAGTTGGGCAAAGTATAACTGTATTATCTCATAATAAATAGATTCCAAACATTTTTTCTTGGACAATATTAACATTATGAATAGATTTAACTGCATTTTATTATGTGGAAAGAACATAGACCTCACATTATATGCCTTATATCTTTTAGGTTATTCAAGTCATTTTCACTAGATTTATTTAATATGTTCAATTTCAGAGACAAGTATATCCATTAAAAAAAAAAAAAAGTAAATTGAAAGCTATTTAACAAATACTACATCTTTAAAAATTTAACTTTGTACCACAGACCCAACTCCTGTAAGGGGTTTTAAGATGTATTTACATTTCTCTGTTCTCATGTGGACATAATATACATTAATTAAAATTTATTTTTCTAGACCTAAGTTTCTTGAAAGAATGTTAAATTATAGAAAACTACTGAAAGTATATCATAGATCTCAGGGCATAACTGATAATGTAAAACTACAAAAGGTAAATGAATCATCATAATAAAATTTCATTTTAAGGTCCCTTGGTTGAAATGGGCTACAGGAACATATGATTTTGCTATAGTGATAAATCCTTCTAAATACTTTTATCCAAAAGGAAAACAAAAATCAAAAGTTAAGAGAATATCTTCAGCAATTTCTAACTAAACATCTGCTTTTTTAAATTTTAAGACAATTGCTTCACAAAATTCCAATCTGGAAAGCGACAGACACCAATAATCTAATTTTATAGAAAAACTATTACATTCATACAACACAGAATTTTTCAATGGACCTAAGAAGTACTTTTAAAATAGTCACCTTTTTTTAATTTTAGAGAATATCAAATGTGAAAATTAAGGCTTTTTAATCATCCTGATTGACAATTAGTAGTACAATTTCCAAATTCTTAAGTATCAAATATTGCTTTTACAAAAAATCATACACAAAACATTTTTAAGGAAACTATATGAAATGTTTGAAACATATTCACAGGAAAACAAATAGAAAAAAATCTATATTCCAAGAATACTTTTATTGCCATAATTATGACACCATCATAAGTACTTTAATTTACTTACTCATCAACCCCCATCAACTTACCAAGTTTAAACAAAAGTACACCCAAAGGTCCTTTGTCAAACCTGAGGAAGAGGAGATCACAGATGTCACCACTTTCAGGCTTCTGTGAAATAGCCTGAGGAGCTATCCACTGCATTTGAACAAGACTGCTGGGAACATCAAAGAATTTATTGAACTGCAAAGTCTCCCTGGGTAAGCGGTCTTCAGCCAAGAGCTGGATGTTAATAGGGGATAGAGCCATATCAAAAATTTGCAGCTCCCCTTGGTTGCTGCCAACTAGCAGAATGGCACCACTTGGGTGGCAGCTTATTAATGAAGGCAAAAGTTCAGCCTGAGCTAAGACAGTCACTCTACGTTGAGTTTCATAAAGTATTACTGAAGAATCTTCACAGCCCAGAATTAGTTTGTCTTCAGTAACATTCCTGCAGCAGCTGATGACCTTCGATTTTAGTGGTATTCTGGTGACTGACACACACTGGATTTTGTTCCGAACACATTCATAGATGCAGCTGTCAGCCATGGGCTCTTTGTCTGCACTGATGGAGCGCTCCACTGTGAACACCTGATAAGGCTGTTTCATGCCAAAGCAAACATCCAAAGGGTCCCATTCTGTACGGACAGAACTTAGAACCTGTAAGAAATATATCAAGTACATTCAGATAGGTCTTGATTTTTCTTTAGCTGTCACAAATAGGCAAGCATATCAATTTAGAAACCTATTAAACATCATCAAGCAGGGACAGCGCCTATGGCTCAAAGGAGTAGGGCGCTGGCCCCATATATGGGAGGTGGCAGGTTCAAACCCGGCCCCTGCCAAAAAAAAAAAAAAAAACATCAAGTAGTACTTTAAACATCAGCAACATATAACATATAAGTATATAATAGCACATACAGCAATCTAGCTCATGTGGAGCACATATACACACATATATAGCACAGCCAAAGGGATTAAGCTGTAAGATTTAAACTTTAACATTTTATTTTTGTTTTGGAAAGACTATAAACCACTTAAATGTACAAACTAATATGACCAGATTTTAGTAAAATAACATGGTTACCAGAACATTTAAAAAGCTACGAATTAGAAAGAATGGACAACTTGGACTTTGCCTAACAAATACAAACAATGTAACCTAATTATATGCACCCATATGTTAATCTGAAATTTTTAAAAAAGAAAAAGAATGAAAAAAAGACTTTAAACATTCTCTTTCTGTACAAAATCCTTGCTGATTCTAAAATTGTTGGTAAATTACTAATCAGAAATATATCTCTAATTAGTAGGTCTAAACAAGAAAAAAAAAAGTTTAGAACTCTGTTAACAGTCTTATAGAAACATTTTACTATTGGAAAGGATATGAAGGATTACTAAGTAGACAAATGTCCAACAGAAATAATATCATGTACTGATTTTTAAATAAAAATTTAAAAATCAAGACCTAGTAAATGTTGTTGAACCTTGAATAACTGGGGTTTGAACTGCATAGGGTTTGAACTTACAGTGAATTTTTTTCAAATAAACATGGATTGAAAATACAGTATTCCCAGGATGCTAAACCTGTGTATACAGAGGGCTAGCTTTTTGCTGTTCTGTTCTACAGGGCCGAATATGTGTAGATTTTGGTACATCAGTGGATGGTGGGGCAGGAGTGTCCTGGAACCAATCTCCTTAATGTACTGTTGGATGACTGTAATATGATTTGACTGGGATATGGTTTGTCAGTACTGGTGAAGTAAAATTTTAAAACTATCTTTGGTATAGAAAGGAAAGGTTACTACCTATAAGAAACACCAAAGCATAGCAATGAAACAAAACAATAGGCCATTCCTTCCCTTTATTTGTGTGTAACTGATAAGAGGCCAAGGACCAGAAGAGTGGTATTAAGGAGGATATTTTCTTTTCTTTTCTTTTTTTTTTTGTTTGGAGACAGAGCCTCAAGCTATCACCCTGGGTAGAGTGCCATGGGAGCTCACAGCAACCTCCAGCTCCTGGGCTTAAGGGATTCTCTTGCCTCGGCCTCCCAAGTAGCTAGGACTATAGGCGCCTGCCACAATGCCTGGCTATTTTTTTGGTTGTACTCATCATTGTTGTTTGGGGGGCCCAGGCTGGATTCGAACCTGCCAGCTCCAGTGTATGTGGCTGGTGCCTTAGCCACTTGAGCTACAGGCACTGAGCCAAAGAGCATATTTTCTAACACTCTGTCAAAAAACCTCAAAGACCTAGAAACATTAAATAACACATATCTACAAATGTCATAAACTTTTATAGAACTATGCCCACGCAAAAATGGTGCACGTAAAATCTGATGAAATCCAACTATGGTCTGTACCTGAGTTAATAGTATCATATCAGGGTTATTTTCTTGTATTTGACAATGTATTGCAGTAACATATTATCGTTGGGAGAAACTGGAGGGAAATTACACAAAGAGCTTTCACTGTACTATGTTATCAATTTCTCATGAGTCAAACTATTTTAAAATTAAAAGGTGGGGTTTTTTGTTTTTTTTTGACAGAGTCTCACTCTGTCACCTTGGGTAGAGTGCCATACCATCATAGCTCACAGCAACTTCAAACTCTTAGGCTCAAGCAATCCTCTTGTCTCAGCCTCCTGAGTAGCTGGGACTACAGGTATCTGCCACGATGCCTGGCTAGTTTTTAATAGAGATGGGGTATTGCTCTTGGTCAGGCTGGTCTTGAACTCCTGAGCTTAGGCAATCCACCCACCTCACCTCTCAAAGTGCTAGGATTATAGACATGAGCCACCAGGCCTGGCCAAAAGTTGGGTTTTGTTGTTGTTGTTTTTAAAGAAAAGCACATACAGGTATGTTACAGAGTGCGGAATAGGGGTGGAAAAGTTGATGAGTCTTAAAAAATATATATCCATGCTATACATCAAGACCAAAATAATCTTGCTAAATTAAATGCTTTTGCTTTCACCCCCTGTTGAAAACCTTCAATGGCTACTCACAGATTGATGAGTTAAATTTTTATTCCTGTGCCTGGAATACAAAATTCTGTGGCACTTACATCCAACTCCCTCCGTCTTTCACACTTTTTTTTCTGCTCTCATTTTCTCTTTTCTCCAATAAATATTTGAGTATAAGCTACATGCCAGGCACTGGTCTGGGGTACTGGAGACACAACAGTAAGTAAATCCTCTTCCTCAGGGTCATATACATATAGGGGAGAAAAAGTGGTATCTTTTCCTTACCCACTATAAAGTTCATAGCTGATATCCCTAAAGCAAAAGACAGATTAATAAGAGGAAAGTATAAAAAATTTATTTAAGCAAAGTCTTACATGACCAAAGGCTTCCAAAGACCCAGGGAAAAACTCTTTTACGTTTAGGTTTGATGAAGAATGGACAGTCCTGTACAAGTATGACTGGACAAAATGCACATATGACCTAATGATACTATGGGGAACTTAGCAAGGCCTATTTGTTTAGATTTTTCTATAAATCCCTATGTCTTCCTTCCTTTCCTCCAGGTATAGGGCAGGACACATGTCACATGAGGGTCTTATGACCTACTTTCAGAGATGGCATGTCAGAGAATTCTTTTCATACTTTAGGGGAAAAAATCAGGGGAATATCAGAGAAAGAGAAAGAGAAGGTCAGAGAGCTCTTTCTGCCGTTTTGGTTTTATTAATTTCCTTCATCCTAAAACACTCAGTATGCCAAGATGCCATATTTTGGGGTGCATTTCCTGCACCCCATCAGACCATAATAGCAAAAGACAATAATTAACAAGTGAACATATATGGATATCTTATATACATACTTCCTGAATATTATGAAGTAAAATAAAACAAAATATGGGAAGAATGGAGGAAAAAGTATCCAATGTACACACCCCTATTATGAAACTAATTTATACCTTTTATATGAAAGCTATAACCAAAAGCCTAAGAATATGGGGAGAGGGGAGGGAGAATGGAGGGGGGAATGGGTAGAGGGAGGGGGATTGGAGGGATCACTTCTGAGGTTTATCTTACAGGGGTACAAGTGAATCTTTCTAAGAGTAGAATGTGAACGTTTTAAAACAATAACTGAGAAAATGACATGAAGGCTCTGTTGACAAGTTTGATGGAAGTATTTCGGATTGCATGTGAAAACCCCACATTGTACCCCAGAAGTGCATTAATGTACATAGTTACCATTCAATAAAAAAAAAAAAAAAAAAAAAATAAAAAAAAAAAAAAGTAAGGGGGGGTGGAGAATGGCTGGAGTGGGGAGGAGGAAGTGTGATGCAGAGATCAGGACAGGTCTCTGTGATAATGGTGGTCTGAAAGAAGAATGAACCATGCAGTCATGAGGAAGAAGAGAGCGTCAGGCAGAGGAAATAGGCCCTGAGGTATAAACTCTTTGGGGCAGACAAAGGAGACCACTATGGTAGAGAAGTGGAAACAAGGAAGAGAGTCACAGGGAATGGAAATCGGGACGTGTGGGAAATAATGCGCAGTAACCTGTAGGTCAATAAGGACTCTTGACTTTTTCTCTAAATGAGATGAGAAGCTGTAAGTTTTGAACAAAGGAAGAACATAATTTGACTTGCAAAATCTAGTGTTATCTCTGGCATTCTCCCTCCAGCACTCAGAGTTAAACTGTCCCACATTTTCCCTGTTCTATAACTTCACTCATGTCCTTTGCCTGAAATCCCCACTCTTCACCCACAAAGACTCACCTTTTCCTACCAACCATACTTACATAAATACTAGACTGAAAGTATCGCAGTTTCTTGGACACCTTCCAGCTGGATGGCATCTTTCCTTCCTTTAAACCAGCCTCTATATCCCCTTCCCAGTCCCAACTTGGCCAATGCCTCTCTTGTGACATTTGCCCTTTATTTGCTCCTTATACTTAGTTACATGTCTTCATTTTCATTGTAAGCTTAAAAAAATTAACTATCTCAAATATTTTATACTGTCTTGTACCTGTATAACAATTAGCCAAAAGCTGTACTGGTAGTAAGTATACAATAAACTTCTTAAACTAAGAATTTTTTTAAAAGCCCCTTGAACACTGGCTACAATATCACACTTCCAGAAAGCTAACAATTTTGTAAAGGAAGCCTTATGACAGAAACTGAGAAGTCAGGTAATGTTAGGTAGAGCCCATACTGACACAGGGGCAGCCAAAAAAGGAGGGGTCCAGCCAGACATATTCTTGGCCCAGAACAGATTATGCCCAAGGTCCAGGGAGAAGGGTCTTAGGCTCCTTTGTTTCCCAAAGTTTGTGAGACCCTCTCTAATTGACTCAGTAGTTTCACCAAGATAAAGGAGTAAAAAGCAGAATACAACCACAGACTATATGCACTCTCTGTTCCCTGCTGCCAATCCCAGATTACTCTAAAAGGTCAGCCAAGGTCAAGAAGATCACTGCTGTCTTCCCAGCTATCCACATGATGAATTTCAATAGCTGATGCTCATTTAAAGGAGGAAAATGTCTTGCATGCATAATTAAAGATACCATAAAAGTTTAAAGATTAAAAACTACGTGAGTGTGAGGCAAGAGAATGGCTTAAGCCCAAGAGTTTGAGGTTGCTGTGGGCTATGACACCATGGCACTCTACCTAGGGTGACATAGTGAAACTCTGTCTCAAAAAAAAAAAAAAAAAACACTACTTGAGTATGCATAAGTTGCAGTAAAGATCGCAATAATAATAGTAATAAGCAAGAAAATAGGGTACTGTATCAATAACTTTTCATAAAGTCTCTTACTTAATCTTTTTAATATTCCAAAGTTAGGTATCTACATTCTGCAATCTATATTCTAGAGCAGTGGTTCTCAACCTTCCTAATGCCGCGGTCCTTTAATATAGTTCCTGTGGGTCATGACCCACAGGTTGAGAACTGCTATTCTTAGAGATAAGGAAAATGAGGGTCAGAGAGATAGTGTAAGTTGTTCTTGGTCCCAGAGTTAATAATTGATAGAGCTACAATTTCAATCCAAGTCTGTCTGACACTAAAAACAAAGGTCTTTCTCCACAGGACATGCTGTCTGGCAAGCACGAGTGATTAGTAAGTTTACATAAATATAACTGCTTTTCCTCTATATGATCAGAGAACGGGAAGGAGAACAACAGGGGACTGACTTAAAGTGTAGAGGAAGGATCTCCACAGAAGAAGGAAGAGTGAAGGAAAAAAAGAAAGAAAGAAGAGTCAGAAAAAGGAGAAGGGACTGAAGAGACAAATTATGCAAATGACAATGGCACCTGTTAACTTTGGGGTGGGAAAAAAAGAAGTTTATGCTGAGCTATATTATCAAGTATTTGATAATATAGGCAATTTTGCTCTGTATGACTAAGGAAGTTTGGAAAGGGAAATTCTTAATAACCTGACTTCCTTTAAAGATTCATTCTTTAATTAACTGATTTATACTGATAGCAGAATGCTTTGTAAATATAAATGGAAAAATATCCCTAAAATGAACTAAACAAAAACTAAACTATCTTCTCAAAACAAAAATTATACAAATACAAAATATCATTGCTACTTTTACATCTGTTTATACAGAAGATAAAAAGGAAAACTAAGTTTCTTCTATAATGTTGTATGTAGTCTTTCAAAAGTAGTATGTTAAGAACAGACAGGGTCAAGTTTATACGACTCTTATAACAATAGGATGCTAGCATTAACAGCTAAAATACCTATACATTTAAAGTATTTATTATACTTGGGTTCAGAATTTAATTTCAAGTTGGACCTATGTCTGCATAACTGCTACAAAGAACATTACACAGTAAAAAAAAAGCAAGTGACTCTTTGTTCTGCCAATGCAGAATGCTGGGATATTGAGCAAGATCACCTTTTAGAATTGGAGTTTTCTCATCTGTAAAATAAGGATTTATTCACCTGTGGTGCAGGGTTGCTATAAGAATTAAAAATAATGTAATTATTGATAACATGCAGGGAACAGAAAAACCCTCAATACACGGTGGCATTATTGTTGTTCCTAACATAAAATCCCTGGATTCTTTGGCAAAGATGGTAGATAACAAAAAGAAGGAAAAACATTGACACTAAATAAAATCTATATTTGGTTATTTAGAATATATGGCTGATATTTATATAGTGCAAACTATAAATGTGGAAGATAATTTTAAACATAGCAAAGATGTGGCTTGGAAGTAGTATTAAACTGATTTAATTGATTTACGATATTTAGCAGTGTACTTGGCACATGGTAGTGGCCCAATAAACACTATTCGTGGAATACATTCAAATAAGACATAATTTCATACTTAATTTCATGAATACAAATTTATTTTAAATCATACTTATGTGACTTTTACTTTACTTTTTTTTTTTTGAGACAGAGTCTTACTTTGTCACCTGTGGTAGAGGGCAGTGGTATCATAGGTCACAGCAACCTCAAACTCTTGGGCTTAAGCCATCCTTCTCCTCAGCCTCCCGAGTAGCTAGAATTACAGGCATTCGCCACAGAGCCTAGCTATTTTTAGAAATGAGGTCTCACTCTTGCTCAGACTGGTCTCAAACTCCTGAGCTCAAGCAATTCATCTGCCTCGGCTTCCCAGAGTGCTAGGATTACAGGCATGAGGCACTGCACCTGGCCTATTTATGTGATTTTTAAAGATAATCAAGATCATTAGAATGAAAGAAACATATCTAAGTTTCTAGACATTCTGTTATAGTACAGGTATCATCTACTATAATAAAATACATAAGAAGCAAGCCAGGCACAGTGGCATACATCTGTAGTCCCAGCTACTCAGGAGGATGAGGCAGGAGGATTGCTTGAGGCCAGCAATTCAAGACCAGCCTAGGTGATTTAATGAAACAGTCTCAAAAAAATAAAATAAAAATAATAAAAAAGTAAGTACATAGATATGGTAAATCTGCGCAGGGAAATGTTTATAAAATAATTTGACAGACACAGCACAGGCCCTTAGTACAAACGTTTAGATCAAGAAGAATGAAATGCTACTTGGATATTACTTAAATGTGATATTAATATTTTTAATTCAAAAGAAAAATAGACTGGAATTTCAATTAGAATTCTGAAGTAAGACATTTGCATTTTAAAAATAAGGAGAAATAGATAATTATCAATAAAAATGGGCTCAGATAAAATACTGGCAATGAGAAGTAGGGAAAAAAATCCAGTCATTCCACTCCAGGAAAATGCTAACATGACAGACCAAGATAATAAACATGAAGAGCAAACACCTGCCTTTTCAGCAGCCTTTTAAAGTTATTAAAGTCTATCCTATCGACTGAAGAATTATACTCTGTATGAAAGAAAAAATATGTTAATATATTTTCTAGCTGAAAGACATTCTGTTAGCATATCCTTGCAAATAAGAAGTTAGAAACACCAAATAGAATTATATAGTTATTGCAAAATACCTAGGAAAAATGTAAGCTTTTAAAAGTCGAAACTTGCACATACTGAGACAGCTCTCATCTTATATTCATGCAGTTTGTGTTTCTCCCGAAATGAACTTAAAGTGAAGTCAGGAGATGATCAAGACCAAGATATGATGCTAAGATAAAAGAATGAAAAATATGGTGTGTAGTGAAGGGAGAAATGCTAAATGACAATGCCCTGAAGAAAAGCAAAATAGAAAAAGAAGAATTCAAAAAGAGGATTGTGGTTGGTGACACTTACATAACCTATCAAGATTAATTTGAAGTCTTCTTCCACCTTCCATGAAGCATGCTCATTGTTATCTCCTACAAACTTCATGGTCAAGAATTCCTTTCTCTCACTGAGTTCTTGGTCTTATTCCTGTCTTCGGTACTTCTCAGACTTCATGAATTCTAAAATCCATTAATCCTTTAAAGATTCTTAAAATATATGTCAGAGGCTTCAGGAACTGGTCATTAGAATTCAAGTGGGAATGCCTGTGATAACAAACAGGGTAAAAAGTTCTAACAAAGGTATTGTGAACAGGCAAACAATGAGAAGGGGAAGAACTTCGTAGATAATGAAGGAATGAAAAAACAAAAACTTTTATTACAAGGTAAAAGTCTGCTGAAGTCTGAAAATATAAAGAAAAAGAGCTCTGCCTTAATTTGAAGGGAATGGGGAGGTACAAAAAGAAAAACAGAAATACAAGCTGTGTATTAACTACAGCACAGGCTGTGCAATGTCAGAACTGGCCAACGAGAAAAAAATTGTCATATTAGAGATAGATGGCCATGACCCAGTGTTTTTTGTTTGTTTTTAAAAGAAAACTATATGGTAAAGAAATAAATAGGGAAAAACTGAAGCTAAGAAACAGCAGAAGAGATTATGAGTCCTAAAGGTCCTGGATTTTCCCAGTTTCAAGAATAAATAGAGCCAGGTGCAGTGACTCTCACCTGTAATCCTAGCACTCTGGGAGGCTGAGGCAGGTGGATTGCTTGAGCTCAGAATCTGAGACCAGCCTGAGCAAGAGTAAGACCCTGTCTTTAAAAAAAACACTGCCTTAGGCAGACACCTATAATCCCAGCTACTTGAGAGACTAAGGCAAGAGGATCACTTGAGCCCAAGAGTTTGAGGTTGCTGTGAGCTGTATGATGCCACAATGTTCTACCATGGGTGAAAAAGTGAGACTCTGACTCCAAACAAAAAAAAAAGAATTAAAAAAAGAATAAATAAGTTGGTAGTATCAATTCTAAAAGAAATTGTTTTAGCCACATTTAAATCAGTCAGTTTTAAGGTTGAGATCAGTTGAAAAATCCAACACTGAGATGATTAATTTTTACACTTAAAGAAGCTAAATTTGAAAAGTAGACAGAATTGATCCAGAAGTTTTCAAAGAAGCAAGAGTATAGGGAAGGAAAGACATAATCAGTCAATATGATTGATGCCATTTCTGGTATGTTAAAATGCATCTGATATATTAAAATTAAGAATGCACAAAAAGCAAAGAAGCAATCATAGTGAGTAAGAGACAGGCTCAAGATTCTCCTGTTTTATGTTTCAGTTAGAGTATCTTGTTAAGACCCTTTTAATGTTACCCAATATATATGTCAGGAAAGAGTGTTTTTTTCTAAAACTGAAAACCTTCACAAGTAGGTAACCAGGTTATTTAAAAGAGTATGCAGAAACCAAAAGTTCTTAGCTTGCCAGTAGAATTTATTCTGATATCTACATTTCCCTCCTCACTTTATGGAAATTTTTAGGAACAAGAGTTAAAGGTACGTTTTATTTTTACTTCCTTATAATAAAACACCAAACACAAACATAAAAGTAAAGAAAATAAAAATGATACATGTGAAAAAAAGCTTTATGAAATACTACCCTTTTATTTTTTTAAAGACATAAAATATCACACACACAATTGAAGCCTGCCAGAGTCCATTTCCTGCTCTTGTTCTCCAGAGATAACACTATCATGAATTTGGCACTTAGCCCTATGAATTATTACTTCATCAATCCAAAACACCTATAGAATAGAAAGCATTATTTTGAATATTTTAAATTCTTATTTAATGTTTTTTTTTTTTTTTTTTT
>NW_003852419.1:20374428-20399483 GCF_000181295.1 Otolemur garnettii
CCCAGGCTGGGGATTCGAACCCGCCACCTTAGGCGTATGTGGCTGGTGCCTTAGCCACTTGAGCCACAGGTGCCGAGCCTTATTTAATGTTATTATATTGTCCTACTGTATTTTCTTTCTGCTCAATTTATTCTCTTGAGATTTCACATAATCACACAGCACTACTTCAGTCATTTAAACTGCTATATTGCATTCCACCCTCTGAATGCATCACAAAATGTTTTAATTTTCCTCTAATTAAAAAATTTAAATTGTCTTGAGGGTTTTTTTTTTTTGCTATTGCAATGATGCTATGAACATTACTGTACATGTCTCTTTAAGCACATGAGACTATTTTTCTTAGCGTAGAAGACTCAACCAAAATCATTATTTCCTATTGCTAAATTGTTCTCTTTCATAGTTTACTAATTCACTCTTTAATAAGTAGTGAATGAGAGTTCCCTATTATTCCACAACATCTTTAATTATTCAAATATATTAAAAACAAAATAGTAATAATCATCTTCAAATGGATACATCTCATTTTTAAAAGCTTTCAATGAACTGTGACATTAATGTATAGGATAAATTTATAAATATCTTACAAGGAGAAAAGTTTAGAAAGACAGACATATTTGAAAGATAAAGCATTCCCTTAGCCATACTTTTTAGTATGTAAAAGCCATAAATTTACATGTTTTTATTAATAAAATATGCTAATACATAGAACTACTTATTAAAATAGTGACCAAAATATATTAAAAACTTATTTTATGAATAGGCAAATAGATCAATGGGACAGAGAGCCCAGAAATAGACCCACACAGATAGCCCAATATCCCTAACAATTTGACTTGCGCTTAAAATGCTATTTTCCATTTAAAGGAAAATTAGAGTATCTTGGAGAAATGACTAATTCTAGGTCTGAGGCAGGAAATATATAGGATGAGCATAGAATATACTTTCATACCATACAGCATACAAGGTAGCCAAGACTGTTGAGGTTATAACAAAAAGGGAAGCAATTTCAGGAAGCTCCACTAGCTAAAAGTAGGACAATCTGAGCTTCCAAAGGATAACCATTATAATTTATAAATCCTGCCAAATTGAATATATTTAAATTCATGAATTAATAATGCTATTTTAAAAATAAACATTAATTGTCACCTTTAGGGAGTGGTAGGGAATCAATTACCTTCAAAATCAGTGAATAGAAAACAATCAGACATTTATCCTGCTTATCCTATATGAATACAAATATTGGGAAAATAAATAGGAGTTGACTAGAAGTGTTTCTTTATAAAATTTCCCCAAATATATTACCATTTTGCAACCCTACTGAATTAATAGATTTGGGCATTAAATGCCAAAACTGCTAACATCAAAAAGAGAAAAAACAGGCCAGATGCAGTGGCACACCTGTAATCCTAGCAAGGTAGGAGGGTCTTTTGAGCCCAGAAGTTCAAGGCTGGCCTGGGCAATAGTGTGACCCCATTTCTAACAAAAATAGAAAAATTAGCTAGATATGGTGTCAAGAATCTGTAATCCCAGCTACTTGAGAGGCTAAAACAGGAGGATTGCTTGAGCCCTGCAGCTGGAGGCTACACTGAACTATGATGACTCCACTGCATTCTACCCTAGGCAATAGAGCAAGACCCTGTCTCAAAATAAGATATGATATGATATGATATGATATGATACAAGAGAGAACCTAAAATTATGTGCCTGTTGATGAAAGAACAAATCACCCCATATAGTCCTCAAAACTGACTAACTTACAGAACTTTCAAAGGACAGAGAAACATATCAAAACATGCATGAATATACAAACTACAACAGCCAGATTGTGGGACAGTATAGATTCAACAGATAAATTTTAAAGAAAAGAAAGGGGTTGATAGGGAACGTATGGATTAAAATAAGTTTAAAATATACATTAAAATGTTCTAAATTGCTAAATATTAAGCTATGTTTTCTAGGGATGCAGATGGAAATGATAAAAACTATATGGGTGTACAGGAGAGTAGTTAAAAAGTCATGACAGTGGTTAATTTTTGGGATAAGGAAAGGGTTAAGATCATGACAGAATACTTAAGAGGTACTTCTGAGCACCTATACAGTTCTATTTCTTGATTTTGGTGATGGTTCCAATGGTGTTTCCCTTATTATAGCTCAATAAACTATACATTTATTTTGTGTGGTTTTCATTATGTGTGTTTTATTTTTTAATAAAGAAATATTTTTAAGAACCAGCATCCCTAAAATAGAGTATCTTTGTTATTTGGCCGAAAGTTAATACAGTTCATACATTTCTTTGGAAGAGATTTTTTTTTAATATTTTGGCTGTTCAGCTGAATGTATTTATAATGTTTTCTGAATGCCTCTTGTCAAATTATAACATATTAATAGTTGGTCATATTATTACTTTCTCATTAGTTACTAGTCTTGAAAATCCCTGCAAAATAGTTTTTAATTCTTATGGGAAAAATAATATTTATAAGGTTATAATTCCCTAGCCCTTGCAATATATTTGAAGGTTTAATAGCTCTGCTTATGTGTTTTTGATAATTTGGTAAACAAATTCAGGTGACCTTTTCTGAGTAAGATATCATGAAATTACCACCATACTCAGAAAGTATTCTCAAATCCAAACATCAAAAAAGTTAAAATACCTGCTTAAATACAAAAGTAAAGAAAGAACAAGTTGTTATCACATTATTGACAAAATGAACAAATAAAACACTAGTTCTAGGAAGATCCTTTCCAAAAGGAAGTATACAATATGTGGAAGTTTAAATGAAAAACCAACCATATTACATATGCTAATCAACATATATACAATTAAAATATATTTTTAATGAATTTACCAATAAAAACTGTCTTTTTTGCATTATTATGTATTTTTCAAGACAGATTTTTTTTCTTAGACTACATAGATCTCTCTGCTCTCTGTTCCTAATCAAGATATGGACTACTGTTTAGAGCTCTGTACTGTGAAATTAGACCAGCAGATTTCTAATATCCATAAAATAAATTTTAAAATGTTTTTCCTCTGAAAGACAAATGATTCAGTCACAAAGAACTTATTTCTATGTTTCTTGGTTTTGTTTTTTAGCCACTTGATAAGCCAATTTGCTACTTACAATCTACTGTTAAAACTCTCATTTCATTCAGTATGTGGGCTTTTTCTTTTTCATGGTCTGTTATGCAAAAAAAAAAAAAAAAATGGCTTTAAAAAATGTTTCTTTAATTTGCTGTAAAGCAGCCTTCTCAATTTGGATGCACATAACAACCACCTAGGGAACTGTAAAAGATTACAGATGTTCCCTCCCCTCCAGAGATTTTGATGTAACTAGTCTACGTGTGTCCCTTTTTAGAAGCTCTGTAGGTGATTGTAATGTGTTGCTAACCTAGGACTATTGCTTTAGGATTCTGCCTCTGTCCAAATAAAAGCTTATTATCTTTGCTAACTGAATCAGGATGGGAAATCCTTTTTAAAAATTCTACTATTTAATAGATCCAAAGATTAAATTTCTTCTCTGCAAGGTTGCTATTTTTTTAGTTTGAATTTTAGGGTTAAAGAGTATATTGTGTCTTTATTCTGATAATTAGAATAAGAAATCCCTGGGCTGCTAGTGAAAAAAATTTAAAGGGAAATACCTGAAAATTACCTTAATAGACTGGACTGGTATAGTTCATGATATTCTAAAAATTATTCTATACTTCATAGTTAATGATTATGTCTTCACACACACAAAAAAGAATATTATTGCCCTAGACATTTCTTCTAAAAGATGGTCACCTTTTGTATACTGAATTTCATATGAAATTCTGAAAAAGAATCTTATGTATTTTCCCAACAGATTAATATTGAAAGAATAACTAAAAGTATCCAATCCTTAAACAAAAGCTCTCAATAAAAAATGAATTATGTATCTTAATATACATATATAATATGCCAGGATCAAAGGATCAAAAAGGGGACATTATGCAATCAATGATGAATAAAAGTCATGTGCAAATATATGCAACTTTATAAAAGTATATTCAAACACATAAAATGGATAATTTTCTAGAAATATAAATCATGGAAAACAAAAGGAAAAAACAGAATTTAAAAAATAAAAAACTTTAAAAAATGGAATCAGTAATGAAACATTTACCCTCCTTGCAAGATACCACACCCAGGTGATTTTATAGCTAAGTTTTACCAAACCTTCAAGTATCAGATACTTCCTTTTTTTGAGACAGAGTCTGACTAAGTCACCCTTGGTAGAGTACCATGGTGTCACAGCTCACAGCAACCTCAAACTCTTGGGCTCAAGCTATTCTCTTGCCTTAGCCTCCCAAGTAGCTGGGACTATAGGCACCCACCATAGCGCCCTGCTATTTTTTTGTTGCAGTTGTCATTGTTGTTTAGCAAGCCTGGGCCAGGCTTGAACCCGCCAGCCTTGCTGTATATGGCTGGCACAGTACCCACTGAGTTATGGGCACTGCCAAGAGATATTTCCTTTTTTGTTTGTTTGTTTGCAATTTTTGGCCAGGGCTGGGTTTGAACCCACCACCTCCAGTATATGGGGCCAGTGCTCTACTCCTTTGAGCCACAGGTGCTGCCCTGTTTGTTTTTTAGACAGAATGTCTCACTCAGTTACACTGGGATTGAGTGCCATCGTATCATAGCTCACTGCAACCTCAAACTCTTGGGCTTAAGTGATTCTCTTGCTACAGCCTTTGAAGTAGCCGGAACTACAGATGCCTGTCATGGTACCTGGCTAGTTTTTCTAGTTTTTAGTAGAGATGAGGTCTTGCTCTTGCTCAGTCTACTCTGGAACTCCTGAGCTCAGGCAATCTACCTACCTCAGCCTCTCAGAGTACTAGGATTATAGGCATGAGCCACCATACCCAGCTAGATAATTCTTTTTAGTACTGTTTCAGAAAGGAGAAAAAGAAAAAGCTAGCCAAATCAATCTACAGAGCTAGTACAATCCTGATATCTATTCTACTAAATTCTATTCTATTTCATTCGAGCCTATTCTATTAAATTCTATTCTATTTTATTCATTCTATTTTATCTATTCTCTTCTCTTTCTATTCTATTGAATTCTATTCTCATCTACTATATTCCATTCTATTTATTCTATTCTATTGAATTCCATTATATTCTATTTCATTCATTCTATTATATTCTATTCCACCATTCTATTCTATCCTAATCTGTATTATTCTATTCTAAACCATTTCATTCTAATCCAATCTACTTATTCTGTTCTACTGTATTTTATTTTAGAAAGGATAAGAGAAGTTAAATTGTGCACCAATCTCTTATATAAGCACATTGCGAAGCCTCTTCAATCTTCTCTCTTTAGCATGTCTATAAATACATCACCACTCCCCATTGTCTCCCACTATTGCTTACACACTCTCCACTCAAAGTACCATTGTTATGTATACACTTAGGCCCTTGCAGGCCAAGACAGTACCTTTTTCATACCCCCTGATATGAAATACAGTGCTTACTTCATGGTTGTGCCCATAGTTGCTGAATGACACATCAATGGTATTTCTACTTTCTACTTGAAATACCATTGATGTGTACACACAGGAGGGAAATAATAAGCTAGCATGTTAATTCATTTGGCTAAAACATAGTGATTAGGAACACAGGCACTTTTTTGGGCTCACAAAATCAATACCTAAACACAAGTGTTACTAGTCACTGCAACAGAATTGGTAAAGTTCCAGAAAAAGAAAACTAAAAATATCTATAGGCAATTGAGAAGATTGCTAAAGAGGGACATATGAATACATAAAAACATATTTTCAATTTTAGGACTCTTCAGTCTTAAAGGACATCCTGAAGTTAATAAAACCAAAAGAGGTAGGTAGGGATAGAGAAAACTTAGACTTATTCATTTTACCTCAGAATATTAATTCTGGGAAATATTCCTTAAAGACTAAAAGATGATAAGAGGAAAATATAAGAATGTACTATTTTACCTAGGTAAAAACCTTAAAGTTTAGGGGATGACAGACCTATTATTTTTAAAGTCATAAAAAACACAAATAGGGAATTGCATACTCAAAGTATTAGTACAAACTGAAAACACATGTAGGTTCACACGTGAATAAATGAATGACAGATCAAACCGCAGTCAAGAATAGATAGAGTGACGATATTGTACTCACTCTGTAGATTAATCCTTTTGGTGCTCCAGTGTGAGACACAATACTGGACTGAGAAGGCCATCACTATTTCTCTCCTTACAATTCGCCTCAGCTATGGTTTGGCATCACAGGGTCTTGCACAAAGTAGGCACTTGAGTAATGTTTGTTAATTGAATGATTGATGTTTGAAGAAGGTAAGTGATAACATAGCTTTCATGGGCATGAAATCATGACCAAATAGTAAGGACAGTACTACTACAACTAATCACAAGAGCCACAAAAGTGAACAGTGATTCAGAGTTCACTATACATTGGTATTGCTCTAAATGCATGTATTTATCAATCTTCACTAATTCAACTTTTCAGTTAATAAAACTGTAGCACATAGAGGTGAGCAATTTGTTCAAAGATAGAGAGGTAGGGAGTGACACATTTAGTATTTGAACCCAGGAGCCTGATCTCTTACTTACTATACTATTCTAGCCAGCCTTGGAATTATCAGGGTATCCTCTAGATATGATACTTCTTAGGCTCCCATTTCATATGCAATTTCCTTTTTTTAAGATTTGAAAAATTAATAAGTTTTAAAAAAATTCACATTTATTTCAGAATAGAAAAACCAATAATTCTATTTTATTTATACTTTATTAAAATGTATATATTTGTTTTAGGTTTACCTCTAGTCTTCCTTGAGCGTAACCGAGGAGCAGAAGATTGGCTCTGTCATTCTCAGAAGAAATGGGGGCCCAAGGCCAAGCATCATCACTGACCAGTGGCCACCAGCAAATAACTATATCCTGAACATAATTGATAGCAAGATGACGCTTTGTTGTCCTGTTTATTGGGCCAGGTATTTCACAATAGGAAATCTAATGATTAAAAAAAAAGCATATAAGAAACATTTCTTTGAAAAGATGTAAAACCCTCAAAGTATTACAAAAATTAAAGCATCTGGAAATGTAGATACATGCAAGTAAATATGCATGTTAAATATGTGCTTAAGAAGGTGTCAGAATTTACCAAATTCTTTTGACACACATGTAAAAAAGACATATGTTCAAAATTCTCCCCATTTTTAGCAGAGGGAAGAAAAGGAGAAATGTGAGTTAGGGAAGAATTAGATGTAGCAATTCCAATCAATACCAAAATGTACAGTCATGGTTGCTTGACAGCATCGATCTACACACAGGGTTTAAGACCAGCTGTATTAAATGACAAGTTCAGTACTGCTGACCAAGAGTGTCTGACTACTGTTTAAGACATAACACGTTAACAATAACTGACAACAACAAAAGGAAAAATAACTTGAGGCAAATATCTCTTTAAAGAATATATGAGACACAGACATACATATTCTGCATAAAAGGGATAAGCCACAGCATCATGCGTA
Organism: Otolemur garnettii; assembly: GCF_000181295.1. NCBI lineage: Eukaryota > Metazoa > Chordata > Mammalia > Primates > Galagidae > Otolemur > Otolemur garnettii. The sequence continues at coordinate 20,381,963 of NW_003852419.1, forward strand.
AAAGTTTATGCAGCTTCTGAGAATTATGCTTCTCTTTCTTAGGAAGGATTTGTAGAATTTATTATTCAAACTATGTTATTTTGGAACATGGTTATTTGAAAACATAAGCACGGCACCATCTGGGTGACACATGCCAAGGAAATATAGATTGCACCGTATTTCTGCTTAAGGAATTAATGGAAGGTTGATAGCTTGGAAGAAAAAAAAAACTATCTTGCCATTGCTGGTCAGCAATAATCGAACCACTTTCTGGGGATTAAGCGCATGGCTAAGCCTACTGGACCAGACACTAGCAAAGGGCAGGGGGTCTTCTTATCAGAGAAATGCTTCTGGAGCCAGTCTCACTACATGACAGATTGCTTTCATATTCCTGTCTGCAAGGCAACAAAGGATGGCAGTAATGCGATAATGCCAGAGTGCAATGGGTGTTAAGAACCCGTTGCATTTATGTATTGTATTTAGTAAATAATCAGGCTCATCCAAATTGTGATCTCACCACTCAACCAAGGCCATTAAAATCAAGGTTAATGCTTTAATAATCCTCTGCTATTTTTTTTCAATATGGTCAAAAGGAACCCTTTTCTATTTGCATGGCCATAATATTATTGACCTCTTCATCCTCCAAATACACATCAAAAGAAACTGAAATCAAAGTAATTACCAGTGTTGTTCTCTCATGGTAAACATTTAACTCCTTGCACTGTCCCTTCACTACTAAATAAATTGAATTGGATTTTAAAATGTGGACAGGAAATTTTGTTAAAGGTCAATAGTTTTAGGATATTTACCCTGCAATTTTCTTTGCCAAAATTATGTCAATCTGAAAGAATTAAATTATGGTACAGCTGTAACAGAAAGCAGAAATACAATACTCTATACCACCTCCTTGTTTTAAAATCCAAATGGGTAGACAACACAGATGTACTTAGTGCTTTTAAGTCAAAATTCTTATATTTAAGCCCTCAATATCAGTATTTTAACTATTTTTCTCCTTTGACAGAAATACCACAATGAAATTGCTAAATACTTAAAAATACACCTACTGTTACCTATGAATTTCTAGATGAGGAAAAGAAGTTTAAAATGAGCAAATATCATTAACTGGTTCTCACATAATGCAAACTTCTTATGTTATTTGATTATTTCATATTTCTTATGAATTTTCATGATAATCAGGAGGGCAAGTAAAATGAATAAATTCTTAAAATATCCTTCTAATGGACAATTGGAAGATTTAACTTAGTATTAAATATCTATATTTTAAACATAAAACCAGGAAATGAAATTCATGGGCTTTCCAAAAAGAAACATATTACTTTTCTAATGTATAGAAATAAAATGGAGTGCCCATGTTCTTAATTTCCAAAATCTAAAGGCAGAAAGAATAAGCAAGTAATTCCCTTACTTAACGTTTAAGGACACAAATATTAGATCTATTTTCCGTATCTTTTCTTAAGAAAATAGGACATACTGACAGTTTCTCTCTGCTCTCATTAACAGGTAGTTTTTCATCATCCATTGGAAAAGACTTCACCTTCATGTAAGATGAAGAAACAAGTCATACAAAATTTTATATACTAGCATTAACAACACTTTATATCGTTTGAGTTAATGCACATTGGTGTATTTTAAGGGTATTAGCAAATAAACAATATCTTTAAATATTAGCAAATGAACAATAAATATTTCTAGTAAATCTTCAGTTAACCATTGCAGTTTAGTACCACAATGAAAAATTCATTTAATATTTTTTATTCCATATTAAAAACCCTTTTCATAAGAACAGATGTTTCCACTAAATGTTCCTCATACCACTTCCACCTCGTTTATAAGTAATAATCCCAGCAGGCAAAAGTTAAATACCCTTCCAAACACACACACACACATTTCAAGCCACAGAGCTGGCTTCTAAAACTCTTTGCCCTTGCTATAGATGCTCTAGGTAAGTGTGCATCATCTTTTTTAAGGAAGCTGTATCAGTTCTGTCCCCAGTGAACAGTGAACTGTCTCAAATCCACGTCACAGAGGCTGGATCAATCTTGCAAACACAAGTCATTGCTGAAAAGAGGCCTTGAACTGAAACAGCCTGGAAAATGTATTAGATACTCACCGTAGCAAACAGTATGCCTTCCCAGCAGTTAAAATGCAATGTGGCAAAACTTAAACACATCATTTAAAATAAAAATTCTGCCTTAACAGATGTAAAGCCTCTGATACAGTAAGGAAAGAAATTACCCAGAGTTAGTGAAGGGAGAGATACTAACACATGAAGGAAATTTCTTTTTGCATTTTCTCCAGTTATACTGGCTGGGGCAGGGGTGTTCTCCCCAGTCCTTGTTATTACACTTTTCTATTAACCTCTGAAAGTGACTTCTTCCTTCTTTCTTTTCTGTAGAAACACAAATCAGAGCAGCTACCCTAGCCTAAAAAGATCATATGGGGTCTTAAGGGAAAATGAGAATGGTGTACATGCTATCACCAGCAAGAAAAAAACTTTTTAAAAAAGTATAACATGCCTCTATTATCTTTGACTTCTAGAAGCACTATATAAATTGATCAAAAAATGCCATTGTAACACTCACCCCCATCTAATGAGAGTGAAAAAGAAAACTTAGCATGGTCACTGTTAGCAGTGAATCAAGCTTAATCTATAATAATTCTGGTTTTTCTGAAATCCAGAAATGTTCAACAGTAATGAACATAACATCAACTCATATGATACTCTAGTACTCTTTAGTAATAATATGACTATATAAATAGAAATTTCTACCTTATAATCCAAGGCTGAGAGTTTTTCCAGTCTTTTGTTTACATCAGGAGAATCCATCTTCTTGGTAAACTGAATAAAACATAGGTTTTTTTGTGCCAAAAACGATAAGATGATAAAACTGTCTGTGAGAAGAGCTAAAAAACATGATTTGGTAATACTAAGTTAGAATAATAAGAAATGAATAGTTTTTCCACTAAAATATTTAAAAAGTTACTTTCAGAAGATACATAGTAATTGAAATTGCTAAAGTTTCCTAAATATTATATTATGACATTTAACAGAAATACTAAAGCTATTAGGAATAAGCAATAATCATCAAACTAATCATGCATAGATTTGATATTTTTCTTTTTTTCTTCTGACTATTTCAATAACCACCAAATAAAATGTATTTGGAACCAGGGCTAGGAAAGGACCAAAGAAAGACTATTCACACCTGAATGTAGAGATGAAAACAATTACTTTTATTTGTGCCTAGAGTTTACTCCTATGTTTAAATGATATAAACCATCTGAGAATAAAGTAGATTTTAGGGGATACTGATCAGCATTTTCTACCATTTTTATTTCTTCTTCTTTTAAAAATTTTCATCAATAACTCTTTTACAGGGTATGTAAGCTTAATTTCATCACATGAAATAAATCATATAATGCCCCAAACGTATATTACACAAATTGATATTTAATGATGACGATCAGGAAAAAAATTTCTATAGCCTTATTTCCAAAGCATACATGTATATAGATAATTAATACTCATGGGTTACATAAAGGGCCATTAATGTTACATAAAATTATTGACAAAAACATATAGGAATTTCAGAAATGATTTGTATTATTCCTAGCATAAAGAAATTATTAAATGATTTATACATTTTTCTTTACTTCCACACCCCTGGCTGTGCAAGCAGTGACCAACAGTGGATCTACACAATTACAGGAAAATCTGGAGAACTGCCAAGAAATCACATTGTTATCATGTTCCCAAGAGAGTGTATTATTTGGACTATAAATAAAAGAAGTGAAAAAAGATAACTCAGAGAGACAAACAGTATTAGAAGCCTCCTTTTAATTCTTATCAAGGAGCATCAATATGACAAAATCATCACAGCCACTATTTTATTTGCAATGTTAATGAAGAGGTCAATTATCAGACTATGAAAATGAAACCTCTTCCATAGGGAAGCTTCCTTAGCACCATATTCCTTTAAGTAAGGGGGAATGGCATGCTTACAATCCCACCCACAGCTTATTATTATCGCTCATGTTGCCAATTATAGCCATGCTGCAGAACACTCTTCTTTAAGATAATATGATTGTGTCTTATTTTATCCAGAGGTAGCTAGAGAGAGCATACAGCAGAAAGATTTCTTTATTCTCACCTGTCCTTTTCACTAGGCCACATTTTCCTTTAATTACTCATTTTAAGACACTGACATTTTCAATCTTTCATAATAATGTAATGTTTCTAGACTTTTCACCCTGAATAAAAGAACATAATTTCAAAAATTCAGGAGTCACCATGGTATAGTAAAAAGAAAATGGGCTTTGCAGCCAGAACCTGTATTCAAATCTCAGCTCAATCACTTTCTAGTTATATGACTCTGGGCATGTTCCTTAGTAGGTCAGCTTCAGTTTTCTTAGGTATACAAATGGAAATAACTATGCCTTGTTTTCTTGTATTAAATGAAACAGGTATGTTGGGACCCAGCATAGAGCCTTTATGGCTCAATATATGTCAGAATCCTTTCTAGTCAATGATTGGCTTAAAATCTTTTCTTATGTGCTTTTTACAAATTATCTACTGATTACAGTATCACTTAATGGAACTAGATGTATCCAGTATATTTGGCACTGAATTTTGATATTTAGAAAATATACCCCAAATCTCTCTGAAGTTAGAGTTCATAAGACTTCAATAAGAAAGAGGACCAGGCATGGGGGCTTATGCCTATAATCCCAGCACCTTGGAAGGCCAAGATGGGAAGATTATTTAAGGCCAGAAGTTTGAGATGACTTTAATAAGCACAAATCTTCCTCTAAGAGCCAAAGCATTAGTTTTTTTACTGGTGGCTTTGTTGGTGTATTTGTGTTATTTACTCAAAATTCATTTGGAAATGAAATATATTTGAAATGTCAGTAATAGAGAATTGATTTTGAAAGAATGAAAACAAAATCCAATTTTAAATATACATTCACATTTTATAAGGAAATGTGAAAAATACTGAGAATATAAGCCTAACACTTGACAAGAAGACAAAAACTTTGATATTAAATCTTACTCAAAACTTGTATTGGTCTCAGGGGTTGTAAGTATGCCATTACAAGCAATTACTTCTGTTTGCAAGTCCCCAGTGGTAATAATTAGTCTACCTGTTGACACACTATTTCTCCTGCCCCACTGTTAATGTAGGCAATTGATTTGCACATGGGGGTAATTACCATCACTGATGGTGTCTGAGATGAGCTTCCCCACTAGGGTTCTGTCAATCACCACTTTCTCCAGCTGCGGCCCAGAAAGGCTTAGGGACACCAGCGCACCTGAACCAAAGAGGAGCTAAAATCAGGTAAGGCAGAAGGAGAGGAAGAGATGATGAGAATTACAATTTTTTAAAAATCTCTCTCCAAAAGTATAAATTATATAGAAATTTATACATACATCTACCCCATGAAATTATCAAGAATTTTTTGCATTGAAAAACAATCACCGACATTCTGAGTAAAAAGAGGTTGCTAAATGAGACAATGCACTAAGTGCATTGAGTAAAATTACATGCAGAAACCTAATTTAGTCCATGTTTATTAGCAGTCCAATATTCTTTTTTTTTTCTTTTTTCTCTTTTTTAGACAGAGTCTCATGTTACTGCTCTCGGTAGAGTGCTGTAGTGTCACAGCTCACAGCAACCTCCAACTCCTGGGCTCAGGCGATTCTCCTGCCTTAGCCTCCTGAGTAGCTGGGACCACAGGCACCTGCCACAATGCCCAGCTATTTTTTTGCTGTAGTTTGGCCGGGCCGGATTCAAAACGGCCACCCTCGGTTTATGGGGCCAGCACCCTACCCACTGAACCACAGGCACTGCCCTCTTTTTTCTTTTTTTTTTAAGATACTAATGTTAGTATACATATAGTTTATTATTTTATTATTTTTTATTAAATCATAACTTTGTACATTGATGCATTTATAGGGTTCAGGGTACTGTTTCGATATACAACGTGAAATGCTTACATTGAACTAAGTAACACATCCATCACAATTATACTTATTTCTTAATAGTTTGGAAATGTACCATTGCATACACATTAGGTGAATTCCCCTCAAATACCCTCCCTCTGCCCATATCCCCCCTCCCCTCCCCTGTCTCTCCTCTTGCCTTCTACTTCTGGACTATAGTTATGTTTTGCCATACATATGAGTGTGTAGGTGATTATATATTGATTCTATAGTACTATTGAGTCCACTGGATACTTTTTTTCCCATTCTTGAGATACTTTCCTAAGAAGAGTATGTTCCAGCTCCATCCAGGTAAACATAAAAGATGTGAAGTCTCCATCTTTCTTTATGGCTGCATAGTATTCTACGGTTGTACATATACTTTAAATCCTAATGCACATATACAGTTTTGGTGATGGGGAGTGTTTTACAAAATTCAAGTACTGTAATTTCCATGGCAGATAAGATGGCTACCTGATTATTTAATGTCTCAGTCTGCGATCAAAAGAAGTCTCAGGTTTTTCTTTTTCTTTTTTAATATTAAATCTTCACTGTGTACATTAATGCCAGGTTGTTTTTTTTATTGTTTGGGATTCATTGAGGATACAAAGAATTAGGTTACCCTGATTATAGTTGTTAGGTAAAGTCCCTCTTGTAATTGTGTCCCGCCCTCAAGAGGTGTGCCATAAACCATAACCCCCATCCCCCTCTCTTATCCCCTCTCCCCAATTCCTCATTCCCCCACTCCCTCCCTTGCATTAGATCATCTGTTGCCTTCATATTAGAATTGAGTACATTGGATTCTTGCTTCTCCATTCTTGTTATGATTTACTAATAAGAATGTGTTCTACCTCCATCCAGGTTAATATAAAAGATGTAAAATTTCCATCTTTTTTATATGGCTGAATAGTATTCAATGGTGTACATATACCACAGCTTATTAATCCATTCCTGGATTGTTGAGCATTTAGGCTGTTTCCACGTTTTGGTGATTGTAATTTGAGCTGCAATAAACAGTCTAGTGCAAATGTCCTTATGACAAAAGGATTTTTTTTCTTCTGGGTAGATGCCTAGTAATGGGATTGCAGGATCAAATGGGAGGTCTAATTTGAGTTCTTTAAGGATTCTCCATACTTCCTTCCAAAAAGGTTGTATTATTTTGCAGTCCCACCAGCAGTATAAAAGTGCTCTCTTCTCTCCACATCCATGCCAGCCAGCATCTACAGCTTTGAGATTTTGTGATGTGGGCTATTCTCTCTGGGGTTAGGTGATCTTCTCATTTTTAAATATTTAGAATACTAAAATATTCAGAAATACTACCTTGTTTTACATTCAGAAAATATAATGTGTTCTATTAAAATAATTTGAAAGATTACAGTATTTCTTCAAGTTTCCCTAGTCATTGCTATACATTAAATATAGAAGAAATGCCACCATTACAATATAAACAACTAATATTATGATTTATTTGGTATTTAAACCCAACTTCTAAAAATAAAGGTCTTGTCAGTCTAAAATATTAAAATATATGTAAATCAAGGTGATTAAGTAAGATGTTCAATTTTTATAACACACATCAGTGACAATTTCACAATCAGAGATAAAGAAATATCGTAAACCAGCCAGGCTTTAACAATATCAATGTTCACACAACCCCCCAACAAAAGATGATTAAATATCACCATTATAATTTTATACTGCTCCTTTCCATTTGTGGCAGCATAATTCATTCATCTCCAAATGTTTAAAACTTCTAAAAGGACTATGCATATGCGTATGCTTGTTATCTATGAGATTATGAAATATCAACATTGGAAGAAATTGTTTCACCTTCAAAGCAACAGACTCAAAGCTGATGAATCATGGAATAGCATATGGTATAAAAAGAAAAAAACCAATTGTCAGTAAACTAATCATGAACATGCTAGCCAAATTCAAAGACAACTATGATTTTAAACAAAACAGGGGAATCCCCCACCCACCTAGGCATCATGTCTCAGCTAGAAAAGATGATTCTGTTAAAACGTATTTGGACATGTACGAAAGAGGAGCAGCATGAAGGACCAGGGTAATAAAAGACAGACCACCATTCCTCCACTGCCTAACAGATTCCAGACATGAATCAGAAAAAACCCCAAAGGGTCCTTTTGTATATATTATTAGTACCCCTGTCCTAATCACCAGAAAGCTTACTTTTACTTGACTTAATGGACTATTCCATTTCATCTTAACCCTTAACCCTTAATGGACTATTCCTTTACCCCCTCTGAAGGGGCAGAAGTGGAGATGGGACTTACTCATCTTTATGAGTTTTGGAGACTAATAAGAGAAGGCACAATTGTTTCAAGAACTTCAAAATACTTCACAAATTAATCTCTACTGAATTGCATCTAGCCCTTCAACATACCTTGATGGCAAATACCTGTAGTCCCCTTTTGGGGAAGTCCCCCATTGCAACATAGCATAAGCCTTTTACTTCCCAAATTCTCCCTTATTACATACATAGGCAATTTGGGGGTCGTTTTTTATATCTATGTCTCCCCTTTATGACAGATTTTCTGCCTTTCCCCCATTATTCAAAATATCTCTAAAATCTGTCCTTTTCTATTAATTTGTTGTCTACCAATACATTTCACCTATATTCTTCAGCACCTCTGAATTACTATTAGCTCCATATGGATATTGGCTGGGCCACATTTATCTTTGCATCTTCAGTACCTAGATTAATGCCAGGCACATAGTAGGTGTTCAATAAATATTTGGAAACAGAATAAAAACTTACATCATAGGATCAGATAAGTCAATTAGAAAAAAACCTGGTCTAACCTTCCACATATATAAGACATAAATGTTCTTTCTGCAGCATCCCTTCAAGCATCCAGCCCAGGCTTGAATACTCCCAGGACCAGGAGCTCACTGCTTCAAAGGGAAGATATTCCATAATGAGACAGTTTTAATTAATTTAAAGACCATTCATTCATTCATCAAAAACTGAATATTGATTGCACTAAACTAAATCTAATGGTTCAAAAAGAATGAAATAATAATTCTTAAAAAAGGTTAATAAAATAGAGGTAGCAATGATAGCAAACAAGAGTTATAAAATGCTGTTGCCAGTCCTACTCTAGAAGCACATATGGGTAGATTGGGGGAATGAGAAGGAAATAGTGACTTTCAAGCTTCAGGTTAAGGCTAAAGCTACCTTCTTACAAATTCCACAGTAGCCTCACTTTTTTCTTCAATAGCACCTTCTTTAAATATTCAAAGAAAACATAGTGGTTAAGAGCACAGACTCTGAAGACACAATTATAAGAGGGATTTTACCTAAAAAATGCAATCAGTGTTAACATGGTTTCTCGTACTCTCAATGAATCCCCAACAATAATTAAAAAAAAAAAGGTATAATTAAAAAGAGCACATTCTCTGAAATCAGAATAACATCAGCAGTGGCTCTACCTCTTACTACCTGTGCGACATTTAGGGAGCTATTTAACCTCTTTGTACCTTCAGTTCCTCATCTCAAAATAGACATGATAGTACCTGCTTTTTAGGATGAGGATTAAATAACTTCTTATCAACAACATTTAGAATAATGCCTGACACATCATGTTTGGAAATTATTATTATTATTTAACCATTGTTTATATAATGGAGTCTCACTATACTGTTAACCATCTCTGAACACACTCTTTTGCCCTTTTAAAAACCTTATAGCCCAGATTGGGCATGATATTACATGTGGAACACCAGACTCTAGGTGAGTTCTATCCAGTAAAAAGTATAATCTTTTGTTGCTTTTCCCATTTGCTATGATTTCACAAGTATACTGTCTCCAAGATATTTACAAGTTCCTTCAGAACTCTAGAATCTAGGTTTTCCAAGTCTCCAATTTTTTCTCCTTTTTTGTTCTCTCCACCACTATCATAAAATAACCTTCATCTCCTAATAAAAGCCTCTTTTTCTATGTATGAGTATTGGTTATATTACAAAATATCACTTGTGTGGGATGGAGAAAGAAAGTGCAATGATTAGGAGAGGGTTGAAGAGGGAACTGATGCTAGAAAGGACTCAAAGGGTATCAGGGAGTCAAAAGCGTGCATACATCAGGTAGATAATTGATCTATGGGGACAGAAGTGATTTGGGGACTTTGGATTCTGCCCAGTGAGCTTGGGAATTCCTTCAGAATCTTTCTCAAAGACAGGTGCAGCCACTTATTCATCCATTCAAATACATTCATCCCACAAATACATATTTAGTATACTGTATAAGCAAGGCACTGTTCCAGGTGCTGAGAATATAGCAGTGAACAAAACAGACAACATCCTTCTCTTCCCTCATGGAGCATGCATTCAAGTGTGGACACAGACAATAAACAAATAGTTTAAGTATAATGTCAGATAGTGAGAAGAACTATGGAGCAAAAATGAAACAATAAGGATAAGGATTTAGAACGACATTACTTTAAGCAGGATAACTAACAAAGAAATAAAAACCCCCTCTGAAGAAAAGATATTTGGGCTCAGGGCCTGTGGCTCAAGTGACTAAAGCACCAGCCACATACACCTAAGGTGGCAGGTTCGAATCCAGCCTGGGCCTGCCAAACAACAATGATGGCTGCAACCAAAAAAAATAGCCAGGCATTGTGGCAGGCACCTGTAGTCCCAGCTACTTGGGAGGTGGAGGCAGGAGACTTGCTTGAGCCCAGGAGTTGGAGGTTGTGAGCTGTGATGCCACAGCACTCTACCCAGGGGGACACCCTGAGGCTCTGTCTCAAAAAAAAAAAAAAAAAAAAAAAGAGAAGATATTTGAGTACAGACTCAAATAAAGTAAAGGAAAAACCACACAAATATCTAGAGAAAGGGAGTTCAAAGAGTTTAGAGAGAATAGCAAATGTAAAAGATCTGAGGTCAGAATGTGCCAGGATAACTGAAGAAAGCTAGGCCAGTGTAGCTGAAAGCTAAGGTATAAGAGATGTTCATATAGGGAGATGTAAGAGAGGTAGTCAAAGGCCAGGTCAAGTGAGACCAAGCTAATAACAAGTCACTTGAATTTTAAGCAGCAGAGAATTATAATCTAATTATGCTTTAAAGCAGAGGGTCAAGGCAAGATTGAAAGCAGGGAGACTATTAAGAGGCTACTGCAGTGGTCAAGGTGAGAGAAGTTGATGGCTTGGACTAGAAAGGTAATGCTGGAGAAAATTGTAGATGGATATATTTGAGAAATATTTAAGAATATCTTCTAGAGGCTCGGCGCCCATAGCACAGTGGCTACGGTGCCAGCCACATACACTGAGGCTAGCAGGTTTGAATCCAGCCCAGGCCAGATAAACAACAATGGCAACAACAACAACAAAAATAGCTGGGCGTTGTGGGGGGCGCCTGTAGTCCCGGCTACTTTGAAGGCTGAGGCAAGAGAATCACTTAACCCCAAGAGTGAGGTTGCTGTGAGTTGTGACACCAGGGCACTCTACCAAGAGCGACATAGTGGGACTCTGTTTCAAAAAAAAAAGAATATCTTCTATAATTTGCTGAAGAATTGGATGTGGCATATAATAAAAAGACTCAAAGAATTTTCACTTGAGTAGTTGTGTTTACTGAGATAGGGAATGCTAGAGGAAAAGCAAATTTAGATTATAAGAAATCAAGATTTTGGTTCTGTTTCTCTGAAGAAGACAGATGAATGGCCAATAAACATGTGAAGGAAATCGAAACCACCCTGCATATCACCTAATCCCAGTAAGAATAGCTCACATCACAAAGTCCCAAAGTTGCAGATGCTGGCAGGGATGTGGAAAGAAGGGAACATTTTACACTGTTGGTGGGACTGTAAACTAATATAGCCTCCCTGGAAAAACATATGGAGAATCCCAAAGAACTCAAAACAGACCTTCCATTTGATCCCACAATCCCATTATTAGGTATCTACCTAGAAGAAAAAAAATCATTTTACCATAAGAACATCTGCACTAGAATATTTATCGCAATCAATTTACAATCACCAAGATATAAAATCAACCCAAGTGGCCATCAACCCATGAATGGATTAATAAACTGTGGTATATGCATACCATGGAATACTGTTCAGTTATTAAAAAAAGATGGAAACTTTACATATTTTGTAGTAATCTAGATAGAGTTGGAAAACATTCTCTTTAGTAAAGTATCACAAGAATGGAAAAGCAAGTACTCAATGTATTTAATACTAACATGAAGCCAGTAAACAAACTAATACAAGCCTACACAAGAGGAAAAACTCAATGTAATTCAAGCAGAGGGGATGGAGCAAGAGGGAGGGGATTGGTGCTCTCACCTAATAGAAACAATGTAAAGTTATATGGCCCACGTCCTAGGTGAGAGGCACAACTACAATAGGGATCTTACCTAACAAATGCAAACACTGTAACTTAATGGTTTGTACCCTCATATTAATCTGAAATAAAGAACCTTTTAGAAAAGACTATGATTCTGGACATGTTAAGTTTAGGGTGTCTATGGACATATAAGAGCAGATATCCAAGGAAATTAAAAACAAACCTGAAATTCTGGGGGGAAAGGGGCCTTGAGATATATGCAGAAGGTGCCAAAACAATGTATACATATTTTAAGAAAGGAAAAACTATTAAAATTGTAATATTCAATTTTACAATTATAAGAGGTGCTCAAACATGATTTGTATTCATCTTTTGTTATCACTATATGTTAGGTATTATAATTTTAATAGTTCTTTTTCCTTTATTAAATGTGTATACATTTTCAGCACACTCTGTATTTGGAAGTCATCAATAATATAAAGGTAGTATTTAAAGTCATGGAACTAGCCAAGATCTCCTTAAAAAGTGAGTGAAAAGACAGAAAGAGGTCCAAAATCTGAGTTCTATGGCATTTCAACCCATAAGATCAGTTTAACCATCTGACTGAAACTAAGTTTGCATACTTAAGGGGATCAAGGTACATCCACCATTTCAGATCGCTAAATATCCTAGAGGCTACAGGTAATCCTGACACTGTATTTTTGAATAAGAAGGTATAAATAAATAAGCTAATTAATTCATTTTTATAAAACAGCCTATGAGGAAGCATAAAGTTTTTAGGTATTGGTGCCAAAGATACTCCTGGAGATGTTTAAGGAAAAAAAGTCTGAAATTTAGGAAAAAAATATTCCAGCCCAGACAGGAAAGTGCTATTCTCACCTCTGCCTGTTTCCCCAAATTGGTTAAGTCCTCAAGCCCTCCAAAATTGAAAGATCTGGTAAGACAAGAAGGAAAAGGGGCCCCAGGATCACGATCCATTCCATTACAAGAGACTGGAGCAGTGGTTCTCAACCTTTCTAATGCGCCTAATGCCATGACCCTTTAATATAGTTCTTCATGTTGTGATGACCCCCAACCATAAAACTATTTTGTTGCTACCTCATAACTGTAATTTTGCTACTGTTATGAATCGTAATATAAATATCTGATATGCAGGATGCATTTTCATTGTTACAAAGAGGTTACCACCCACAGGTTGAGAACCGCTGGATTGGAGGATCCTAGTAGTTGAAAAAATAAAAAAGGTCTGGCAGAGTAGCAAAAGGAGGCACCTCTGAAGCTGATCTAACCTGAAGAAGGGACCCACAGGATAAACAAATGAGAAGGTCCACAGGATCTCCTAACACTGTCCTGATTTGCATGTTGTTGTCTGTGCAAGAGACAAAGGCAAAAAATAGAAACTGAGGCAAAAGTGAAACTAAAACACTTCTTTTTCTCTGATACCACTCCCGACAGAAAGTACCTTCTTTATTATTCCTGTTCTAACCATGTCTCTTTCTATTGTCACCATTTTCTCCTCATTTTCTTCAATAAACTCAACCAGAGAGGTGTGTTTTCACTTTAAGAAACTTGGAAATGACTCTCAGATGGCTCTTCAAATTGGGTTTTCTTAACCCTAGAGTCTATGGTACTTAGTTTAAGTACTTAACAGGAAGTGAAATAATACTTTGAAAAGAAACAGAAAATTATATAACATACAATATTAGGTAATCAAAATAAATAACAACATAAGTAGGTCATAAAATACATGAATACTTCCTATATCCTTATACTATATTCTATGCATTATTGGTAGAATACAATATGGTATTGTACCATATTGTATGGTATTGAATGATATTGATACAATATGGTATCTCATATTGGTAGAATATGCATAGAATACAGTATAAGCCTGTAATCTCAAAGAGAAGTGGAGGTTTTGGTTAAAATAGATGGAGGCAGCTTAAAAACCCATAAAGAAAAGAAATATATCCAACTTGGTCTTAAGTATTTAAGAAGAACTAGTATGTGTACAACACTACATACTAGTATGTGTACTCACTCAACAGTGAGCGAGCAATTTTATAATAGTGACCAAAACCAATTCCATTAAATTCAATATTCTCATTAGTTAACAAAACTCCCCCCAAATCCATGTCATTATTATTACATGTGAGAAGAAACAAAAAGTAAAGGTATGCAGGGTTAGTAATAAAAATCAACAATGGGTGATAGGTTCAATCCATGACGGGCGAGCAGAGAGCCAAAACTGACCCTATGAAATCATTAAGAGACACATGAGAGACAGGAGGTGCTAAACACTACAATCCTGAAAGTTGACAAGCTATCATGACCCTTGGAGTGAATTCTAGGGCTTGAGCAAATACTTAGGTACTGCATAGCTACTCTCCCAGAAGCCCAGTGAATCTGCATTATGATGGTACCCAACAACCCCCACAATACTCTTCCCAAAATATAATTCATAGGATAAATTCTGGAGAAACTCAGAGAACTACAAATAGTCAAACAATTTAACATTAGGGAAATCTATAATGAAAAGTAGGGTCACTGATCATTTTAACAGATAACCTGCAACAAGAGAGATAACATGTTTTCTGTAATTTATTCCTTCACTTAGCAAACATTTATTGTGTATAGAGAGAAACTGTGCCTGACTAATCCATAAAAGAAAGGGACAAAGTGAATGTGGTGAAGCGAAGGATTAAAAAAAACTAATTGGCTTACTATAGGATTTGACTAAAGGAGAAGAAACAAAAGGACAAGAAATAAACAAATGTATTTCTGGATAGAGAAGTAGGGTTCCCTACTGGGACCCCCTGTGGGGTTTCCCAAATACCTGTATGATGCTATTTGATATATGGAATAGATGCACAGCTGAAAATCTACCTGCTAAGTCTATTTCAATTTAAGAAATGTCATTTGCCAACTTATTCTCATTATTAAACAACTGATGCTACACTTTAATCCCTAATATAATTTTAAAATCTAGCTTATTATACTTACATAAAAGGGAAAGTGATCAGTTCTAGAAAATAGTTATAATCCTGGTCAAATTCACACAAAAAAATTCTCCAAGGTCTAAAGGTGAATTTTATACTATTTCCAGTAGTTTTAAATATCTAAAGGGATAAAAGTAGAGTTAAGAAGTAACCAAAAAGACATACTAGATAATATAATACATTATTTTTATATAACATTTTATAATTTACAGAAGAATTTTACATACATGTAATACATGTAAAATACCAGTATAACTCTGGTACACAGTAAGTATGGAAATTTAAAAAATTAATACTAATCAGGTTAATCCTTACACTAACTCCCAGGCAGAAGGCTAAAAGCAACTAACCAAAGGTCTCATACTTAGAGGGTAAAAAAGAGCAAAACAGATCTACTAATAATAAATATATACTCTTTCCCTGATAAGAGAAACTAATAACCTTAACTTACACTTCTCAGTTGATTTCCATGCAATATTCCAGCTGGCTTTCCTCTCTTTTCTTTACTCTAAACCAGTCTTCACCTTAACTAGTAGTTCTCAACTGAGGGTTATTTTAGCCATCAAGGGACATGACATCTGGAAATGTCTGGAGATACATGTATTTGAGGTTGTCACCACCTCTTTATATTAGCCACCCCCACAGAGCCAAATCTAATATGAGTGCTTGTAAATGAGTTGATGTGAAGGTGAATTTATTTCCCATGTCTCTGTCATGCAGGTTTGAAAGGTCCTCAAATTCTAACCATCACTTTTCTCACATAACAAAAAGGTAATGAATGTGGCTTGGTGCCTGTGGCTCAAGTGGCTAAGGCGCCAGCCACATACACCTGAGCTAGCAGGTTTGAATCCAGCCTGGGCCTGCCAAACAACAATGATGGCTACAACCAAAAAATAGCTGGGCCTTGTGGCGGGCGCCTGTAGTCCCAGCTACTTGGGAGGCAGAAGCAGGAGACTCACTTGAGCCCAGGAGTTGGAGGTTGCTGTGAGCTATGATTCCCCAGCACTCTACCCAGGGCGACAGTTTGAGGCTCTGTCTCAAAAAAAAAAAAAAACCCAAAAAGGTAATGTGATAAGTGGTCCTCTCTCAGGAATGAGGACCTAGTCAGATATCTCACATGGAGTGGTAGGCAGTGCTCTGATTCCAGTTCAGGGCAGGAGTCCAAAGGAAACCTGCTCTGTGTGTCTCTAATTATGTTCAGGACTATGACTCTGATGATTAATGACAGTTTTCAAAACAGAAAGAGCCCAAGGGTAAGTCATAGAGCTACCTAAGCTTGATAGTAATATCCTGTTAGAACACCTCCTTGCTTTTGTTCTAATTCTCTACTCACTAAAAAGCCTTCTTATCTATTCTTTAGTTTCTTGAGGAATTCATCCATCAGGTGGGAATGCCCCAAGCAAATAAGCAATGTCTATGCCATATAAATTAATAAATTATAATTTCAGCTAATAAATCAATCATTTCTAAATTTGCCTATTGTGAATGTTGTTAGTACAAGAAACTAAATAGAAGATAACATAAAAGATAAATAAGTTCAATTAACCAGAAATCTTCTGACCATGTCTATGATATATTGTTGAAGTAGGAAGGATATTTTTAAAAGTATGGACTTACACAAGTAGCAGCATCCCATTTCACTAGGGGTAATAAAAGAGTGGTATGTATAAACACATGCATACAGAAATTATATACACACAAGAAAATGTCAGAAATAATATACTCAAAACTGGTGATAGTAGGCACCTCACTGAGATGGAATTTGGAGCTGAAAGACATGAACTTTAACTTCTTGCCTTATAAATTTTTTTTTTTTTTTTTTTGAGACAGAGCCTCAAGCTGTCACTCTGCATAGAGTACCATAGCATCACAGCTCACAGCCACCTCCAACTCCTGGGCTCAAGTGAGTCTCCTGCCTCTACCTCCCAAGTAGCTGGGACTACAAGCACCCACCACAACACCCAGCTATTTTTTTGGTTGCAGTTGTCATTGTTGTTTGGCAGGTCCGGGCCAAATTTGAATGCTCCAGCTCAGGTGTATGTGGCTGGCACCTTAGCCACTTGAGCCATGGGCGTTGAGCCGCCTTATAAATTTTTTAAAAAACTAATATTAGTAATGATTTTATTTTTACTTTTTGAATGTTATTTCATATTTTTCTAAAAATTTTTCAAAAATAAAAAGCCCCACTTAAAATTTCTGGTCACAAATATATTTCTTTTTTTTTTTTT
>NW_003852419.1:20400810-20435672 GCF_000181295.1 Otolemur garnettii
CTCCTCATAAAATTTTCGCCCAGGACAATTTCTTCAAGTGTTTTCCCTACACTTTCTTCTATTATTTTTATAGTTTCATGTCTTAAGTTTAAATCTTTAATCCAGTGAGAGTCTATCTTAGTTAGGGGTGAAAGGTGTGGATTCAGTTTCAGTCTTCTGCAGGTCGCCAGCCAGTTTGCCTACCACCATTTGTTAAATGGGGAATCTTTTCCCCACTTAATGTTTTTAATTGGCTTGTCAAAGATCATATAATGGTAAGCAGCTGGGTTCATCTCTTGGTTCTCTATTCTGTTCCATACAGCTACCTCTCTGTTTTTGTGCCAGTACCATGCTTGTTTTGATCACTATCGAAAATGTCCATACTACCCAAAGCAATATATAATTTTAATGCAATCCCTATTAAAGCTCCATTGTCATGCTTTAAAGATCTTGAAAAAATAAGACTTCATTTTATATGGAATCAGAAAAAACCTCGAACAGCCATTACTCAGAAATAAAAACAAAGCAGGAGGAATCATGCTATATTTCATATTTTATGGTTTTAAAGAGATGCCACATAAATGTTTCTGAAAAGAAAGAACACTGAAACTGTACTAAGAGTGGTTCCATACTAAAAGGATCAAACAAGAATCTGAGATGAGTTCCTCTCCTCTGAAATTTAACTTACTAAAAAATTTCAACATAATCTTATTCTTGATACATTTCCTTGATTATTCACTATTCACTTGTGTCCAGTTTCCATATTTACTAAAAGGATGATCCATAACAATTTTTAAGTATGGCATGTCTAAACTATGGGTTACTATGCACCTATTAAAAATAAGGAGGTAGATGTAGATCACTGACAGAAGTGTTATACATTGCTATATAAAGAAAGTTACAGAACTATGATTCCATTTATTTGAAAAAAATGTGTGTATGTGAAGGTCTGACAATTAAGTTTATGAACTCAACCAAGAAAAAGTGCTACATACCTCATTGCTGAATATCAATTACCATAGTTCCCTTCAAAGTACTCCTCGTGGAAAGATCTGCACTAACACTAGCACCTAGTCCACCCTTCAAAGTAAATTTGGAACACTTTTTCTAGAACAACTAGCAGAGATGTCATCATACAAGGTCCAGCAATTAAGTTCATGAAATTGCCATCATGTACATTGGCAGCACTGTACAAATAACTCCACAAGATGTCATACACTTAGTATATCAGTGTCTCACAGCTGTGTTCATGTCAGCATGTGGCAGTGTCTTGCTAAGTGGCATTCATTATTGTTGTGTGCTTTTGTGTACCATACAACAGCTCTAAAGGGATTCTAGAAAAAGAGTTTCAACAACAATGACAACTATAACCAAAACTTAGCCAGGCATTGTGGCAGGCACATGTAGTCCTGTTACTAAGGAGGCTAAAGCAAGAGAATGGCTTGAACCCAGGAGTTTGAGGTTGCTGTAAGCTATGATACCACAGCACTCTACTGAGGGTGACAAAGTGAGACTCTGTCTCAAAAAAAAAAAATCATAATGTATAGACTGAAAGAAAAAGATTTTATTTCATTCCTAAATAATTACCATTACTTACTAACAGGATGTATGGACTAATAAAAGTTGGGCACCACACAACCATTCAAACTTTGGAATCAGATTAGATACCCTCACTCTCATTCCTATTCTACGTTAATTATTATGTGGTAGTTGCTTTTTATCACAGCAATCCCCCCAAACCCAGCTTCATACAGGTTTCCCAAAAGGAACTGAGTTTGATCTAATGTTAAAGCTCTGAACTACCTAGAGGTAGTTGTTCATATAGCAATTAACAGAAGTCTCTTATTTTCCTTGAGATTTTTAAATATCTTATGGCACTACTGTGAATTCACTGCAGTACCCAGGGTGCCTCAGTGCACAGTTTGGGAACTTTAGGTCTAGGCAGAAGGCTTAACCTCAGATAAAATGAGGGCCTGACTGTTCTATTATGGCAGAGGATGGATACAAAAATAGGGCAATTTATATGTTTAGCAGGGCCTCACAATTCAACTTTGGATTCTATCTAGACCAATGAGACTACTAAATGATAGGTACTTCACATGAAGAGCCACTGTAAACACTTTATATATAATAGTATTTTATGAAAAGTATAGTTATAACTGCTTTTCATTTCACAATCACTTGTTAAGTACTTTGCTAATGTAATAGTTTTGTTCTAAAGAAACTATTCAAAAAACAAAGAGGCATAAATTACAATTCGACGAAAGTACTCAATGTGTTTTCTTTACCAGTTATACTGGTATATATATAAAATATTCAAGTATCACGAATCTAAAGTTACTGAGTTCCCACACCCAACTTTTGATGCTTAGTTTATAGATAACGTTTCTGTCACATTCTAACCTGTGCATCTAAAAGAAAGTTATAAATTTAAAATGAGTCATATTTTTAAGCTTTTATACAAAAAAAATCAGCCCAAATATTCAAATATATTAAGTCTTATCATTCTTTGGCTATAAAAGTACAACTTTGCCCTCTATTTAAAAACTAGATAAATGTTTGGTATGTGTTTCTCTTTGTAAAATACATGTGAAAAACAACAAAAGAGGAACTAGATTATATAGATTAAGAACTCATTTAACTTTATACATATTTACTATTAACTGTAACTGAGTATCTGAGGGAAACTCATAGTACTGAACTGGGTTCCCTTGTAGAAAAATACTTTAAGGCTTCCAAAATGTTATTAGACGCAAATGCCAAGGGGAAGCCAGGAAATTACGGTTTCTTTAAAGAAATATTTTAAAGTGGAAATAGTAAGAGAGATGAAAGAATCATTTATAAAGAGAATAGGAAGAAAATGCTGATTGATGATACAAAAATATAAATTATTATAAGGAAAACCAAGCTTTCTTTGTGTCATAACCATGTTCTAAAACTAGGTTGATATTTTATCATATCCTTAAGTATAAACAATTAATGTACCCAAAGATTATCATAGGTCATGAAATTTTAGGTTGAAGTAGTCAAAATCTTAAGTACAATGTAAATTTTCTATTTTTCCTGGAAAGGAATGAATTTTTTACCTAAGAAAGAATAATTATTAGGGCATGATATTCAACTCACTAGCAGAGCATTTAGATTCCTCATATATGAGGAACATATTCTTTATTTTAATATACATCTTTGCCAGTGTGATGGCCACGAACATGTACCACTCAAAACTCCTAGAGAAACAGAGGCTAGGAACAACAGTTGACTGAGAAAATACTGCACATGCCCTGCCCTGGGTGCTACCAGCCAACCAATGAGCATGGTGGAGATAAGGGCTAGCCCAAACCTGTCCAACAGAGGACTCCTCTAACAAGCAATATTTGGCCAGGCTGAAACTTTCTCAGTACCATGCAGCAGTTTGTGGCTCTTTCTACCCAATCGTCCTTTCTTCCCTCTTCCTTCACACATTCCAGACCAGCATCATAGTTGAAAATCTCTTCCCACCTACTGCTGCCCCCCTCCCCAGTATCTTTCATGTCTCCTCTATAAATCTTTCATATGGCTAGTACCATATTGGCATCTGCTTCTTAGAAGACCCAAACTGCCAATGGGCGTGTTTAAAAAGGATTTCAAATAAAGAAATGCATATATAAATAGTTAAAATGTCAAAGAAAACTTGGGATTAAAACAGCTGTTTGATGCCTTACAGCCTCTCATCCTACTCTGAAAGATAACTATTTTCAACTCAGCAGTTCCTTCTGTTTCTGCCCCCACAGTTCTAAATAATATGCTGTGTTAGTTAGAAATGCATTCTTGTGTATGTAACGAAACCTGAAAACTCATTATTTAACTGAATAGGATTTGTTTTTCTCACCTACCAAGGAATATGGAGTCCAGCAGTCCATGGCTGATAAAGCAGTTCCATGGTATCATCAGGTATCAAGCACCTACTCTTCCTTCTCACTTCCCTTTAGTAGGTATGTTTCAATTTTTTTCTTTTTCCTTTTTTAGGGAAGACCTACATCTTCAGTAATTAATTTGCCCCTTCCCCTGCATTGTTTTTCTATATTTCTAACCATTAGTATACCAACATGTTATTTTTCCCATCTGAAAAAGAAAAAATTGAAATTTCCCTTGATTCTACCTCTCCCTCAAGTTCCTGCCCTGTATCTCTACTTTCCTTTATGACATTAACCATTAGTTATGTTGCAAACCCCTAATTTCTCTCCTCCCATTTTCTCTTAAATACTTTACAATAAGTTTTCTGCTACCACCATCCACTGAAACTACTTTTATCCAGGTAACCACTGACTTGCATGCTACTCCATCCTGTGATCAATCTCCAGTATCTTCCTATCAGTAACACTAGACTTTATTCTTGAAACCTGACTCCCAGGACACCATGCTCCTTTCAATGTGCTCTTTTTCAGTCTGTTTTCTCTGTCACCTCCTTTCTCCATTCCCCCAAACTCAAAATTAGAAAAAGCTCAGCCCTTCAGCCTCCTCTATTTCTCTACCTACACTCTCCCTTGGTATTCCTCACCCATCTCCTCCCTTTAATAACACCTATATGGCTGCCTCTAGGTTTAGATCTTTTGTCCAAACCTTTTTCAGAACTATAAGCTCCTAGAATTGGCTATCTGTTTAACTTTTCCACCTGGCTTTTACATGGGCATTTCAAATACAGCACCTCGTGCTGAGCCTCAATAAGTGCCCGTTGACAGGCAATTTAATAATAATATGGAGACTTCTAAATAGTTAAATATTAAAACAGGAAACAAAATATGCTTTAGCCTTTTGTCAGGCCTTTTGACTTCTAAACCTTCTAATTTTTAGGGCAACAAATTTTTCTATAGAGTTTCATCACCCTAATTGCTGTTTCTTTTGCTGGCTTAATTTTCCTCTTTTCTCCTGAACAAGAAGATCCTTGGCTCTTAGTTCTTATCCCAAGATAAGAACTTCACCACCCACTTACATAGTTTTAATATCACCTCTTTAGATGTCTGCTCTCAAATTTTCAGCTCTAACCTTTCACTCCAATCCCATACTAATTTCATATTTCCAATAATATAATCATTTGCTTATCTCTGGTTGCTTCACATGTAATAGGTCAAAACTAAAATTTTTACCTAGCATTTCTAAATTTGTTTTCTGGCTTTCAAAACTCTCTGTACCTTAGCCTCACTGCATTTAACATTTGAAATAATTTCACACCCTCTGATTCTTGCATTTTATTCTGCCAGGCTAATCCTTCTATAAGACCTCCATAAGTCTAATTTTCATGGTTCTACCTTGATGTAAAACTGTTACAGGGCAATGTATCAATACTTTAATGTAATATTCAAAGTCCCTGACAAGAAAGTTCCAAGTTGCCTTTCAAGCTTATTACTTTGTTCTCCAACATGAACCATTTCTTTCCACGTAGGCCCACCTCTTTACTGCCTTGTAGGTACCCCATTTAATTCTCAATTAATTCCTTTTTTCTAGAAGCCTTTGCTTTCATCATAACCAAATTTTATGTGTCCTTTTATGTCTAAGTAAAGTTCTAAATTCTTTACAAATTTTTTTTATTTAAATTATGCTTTCTCTAAACTTCTATTATCTTAGTATTATCTTTTTACTCACTGTCATACAACTTAGCACTCATCAGTGTCGTAGTGATTTTTATGTGTCTATTTTCCTTGACAAGGTTATACTTTGGTCTCAGCCCATAATTTATACTTCCTTAGTGACTCCGACAGTTTGCACAATGTTTTCAGTCAATTAATATGGTGTGATAGGTACTCATAACTTAAAACCACAGTTATCTATTATTATTTTATTAGGAAATCAAATTAATTTTCACACAATTTTATAAAAAGAAAGATCAGGTTCTACAATTAAGGAAGTTGCGATCAAATGAGTTCCATGAGGTGACAGGCTTGGAAAATTATTTACTCTTGTACAGCCTGTCAAATAATTCATTACAGGAATTAGAAAAAGGAAACTAACTTTTGTGACATTTTAAGATTGTACCTGAAAATGTAGAATTGTTATAGACAGAATCCAGACTACAGGGTAATATATTATACCCTTTTATAGTAAAATTTACATACATAATTCAAATAATTTAATCTAAGATCAACATGTAAGGTTACATTTATGCTTAATGATAATATTGTTTTAAACTAATAATGTAAATCTACAAACATGAATGTGACTTAAAGCACAATACTTCATAGCCCTTAAAAAAATCCCATCACAGTGATGCATTTATAGTGTTTTAATTATGAAACTATTATTCTCTAAGGAAAGTTTGTATAATGGTTTAAGAAATTCAAAATGAGACAGTAAATACCTTCTTTCATGAAGTGATTTTAGGAGACAAAAAAATAAAAGTGAGAAATATATCTAATAGTGGGTAGAACTAAAATTCTATGTCATACCTTTTAATACATCTTAAACTAGTAATAGGCATAGTCTAAAATATTAGCCTGAAAACACAATTTTTTTTTTTTTTTGAGACAGAATCTCAAGCTGTTGCCCTGGGTAGAGTGCTGTGGCATTATAGCTCATAGCAACCTCAAACTCTTGGGCTTAAGTGATTTTCTAGCCTCAGCCTCCCAAGCAACTGAGACCACAGATGCCCACCACAATGCCTGGCTATTTTTTTGGTTGCAGTTGTCATTGTTATTTAGCAGGACCAGGCTGGGCTTGAACCCGCCAGTCTCAGTGTATGTGGCTGGCACCCTACTCACTGAGCTACAAGCACTGAACCATGAAAACATAACTTTTATCTATGTCCAACTTTTTAATACAGCAGTTTTCAACCTGTGGGCTGCAACCCCTTTTTAATAATGAAAATACATTGTGGCATTAGGAAGGTTCAGAATCTTCCTGATTAGGAACCACTGTTTTAATACATCTTAAACTAGTAATAAGTATAGTCTGAAAAATTAGCCTGAAAACATAATTTTTATCCTCAACATATATTAATATATATGTAAGTCTTGATTTGTAAACTGTTCTGAAGTTGTAAGTGATGGAAATTATGTTTTTAAATGGTACAATTGACAGGTCATTAAACTGACAATATTAATTAAGTTTTGGTAATAGTGACAACCTATAAATCCTCATTAGACACAGGGAAAGATCCAAGCTCAGAATGCATCCTCTGAAATCCTTTATGTTGTTGAAATGATTCATTCATTTCTAAACAATTGGACTTTTAGAAGAAACAGGACTGCAAAAAGACAACAATTAAAATAAATTTACAAATCCTAAATTTACCATTTCTTGGGGTCAAACATTTACATTAGAAGAGACGTAGCCAAATTAAAAGACAGTGAGTACAAATGTGTTAGCACCAAGATGGTGAGCAATTTTTTTCACTCCTTTTCTAGGAGTTCTAGAATCTTATGCTGTGATCAGCTACTGCCATTTTAGGGCTAACATATGAGGGAATCACCAATAAAATGTGTTACCTTTGGTTGGAATCACCATACTGGACATGTGCACAAAAAGAGGACTTTAGGGGAGCCTGTTGAGATGGTTTACTTATTTTATAACCAAGTAAAATTTAACAGAAATTTAATAAAAAAGTTAAATGGATCCTTTCCTTAAGCTAAAAATTTATCTTGAGTATAACAATTTTAATTTATTGTGATATTAAAGCTCTTTTAGAATAGAACACACACACATTTTACAAGACCTAACTAAGATTCCTATTTAGAAACTGAAGAAGTAGATGGATAATTTTAGTAGGTCTCTCTAAAGCTCTACAGATATGGGACCTAAACTGAACTGGTGGGCAGGGTGGAGATGAAATTATCTTGTTAAAATATATCACATCGAGAATATGCTAGGAAGAAGACCAGAAGACCCCACTGAGAATTGCAACAGCAACAAAAATAAATAAATGAGATCTGATCAACTTTAAAAGGTTTTGCACAGCTAAAGACACAATCCACAAAGCAAAAAGAGAACCTTCCAAATGGGAGAAGATATTTTGCATGCTGTGAATCTAACAGATCTAGAATCTAGTAAGTGTATCAACAAGATAAAGAGCAAACAACCCCATTAAAAACTGGACAAGAGATATGAATAGAAATTTCTCTCATAAGGACAGAAGAATAGCCAATAAACACATGAAAAAATGCTTATCATGCCTAATTATCACAGAAATGCAAATCAAAACCACTCTGAGATAGTACCTAACCCCAGTGAGAATGGCCCACCTCACAAGGTCCCAAAGCAACAATTGTTGGCATGGGTACAAAGAGAAGGACCACTCATGCACTGTTGGTGGGACTACAAACTAGTACAGTCTTTTTGGAAAGAAGTATGGAGATTCTTCAAAGAACTAAAAGTAGACCTACCATTTGACCCTGCAATCCCACTACGAGGCATTTACCCAAATGAAAAAAAGTCATTTTACCACAAGGACATTTGTACTAGAATGTTCATAGCAGCTCAGTTCACAATTACAAAGATTTAGAAACAACCCAAGCCCCTATCACACATGAAAGGATTAATAAACTATAGTATATGTATACCATGGAAAACTTTTAAGCCATAAAAAAGATGGAGATTTTGCATACTTTGTAACAACCAGGGTAGATTTGGAGAACACTCTTAAGTATTACAAAATTGGAAAAACAAGCATCACACATACTGAATACCAATCCACACAAGAGAAAAACTCAATAATATTCAAGATGGGGGCAAGGGGTTCAGTAAATTCTCACCCAGCAGGTACAGGCATGGATATATGGCACACTCCTGGGAGCAGAACATAGCTACAACTTCAACTTTACATGCTTAAATTATATAGCCTAATGGTTTGTGCCCTCACATAAATCTGAAATTTTAAAAAAGAATGTGTTAAGAGCAAAATGTCTACTTAAAAAAAATCTTATTCATCACAGAAATAAAGTACAAAATATGACAAAACATAAAAGAGCTAAGTCCTATTGAAAATATTAAAAGCAGACTCATTGGTGCACCAGCCTAATTAACTGGTATTATTATTAGATTGCTGTAAATTACAAAAGTTGTTATATATACATATTCTATCATGAAAATTGTTTTAATGTGTTGAATTAACTCAATAGTGAGGAGCATCCTTCTCCAAATGCCCCTCCCTACCTCAGACACACACACACACTATTACATTAAAATGCAATAAAATCTATCTAAAAAGGACTATCGGGATGCTACACTGCATATTTTAAGATGCCAACATGTTCCAACTTACCCTGTGTAATGGGTAAGGGCGGAGGCCATGAGATACACCTCTCACTATAGGTGGCAGGCTTGCCCTCCAGTCAAATAATTTTCAGCCTATTTTTAAGGTGAGTAATAGCATTAAGAACTACAAGTTTGAGTTGTACTAAGTTTGAAAATTTCTGAAACATATTTTGTACTCAAGTTTTAAAGTTTGATTTAAAACTTACCATTATTCAAACAAGCTATAATTTTTTAAAATCTCATCCTTTTTCATAGTATTCTAAGGCAAATTTAAGAAGTATTTTGTCTCTAAAAATATTAATTCAGCCTTATAAACAGTCTCTGAAAGATAACAATATATGCTAGTTGAGGAGGTAACATAATAATACCTCCATTAGTAAAGGTAGACTAGTTTAGATAAAAAATGGGGAAAAACCAGGATCCACTAAAATAATAGTCTATATTCAAATGGTAATTATAAATCTGTTTATAATTATGACAAATTTGATGTTGTATATCATGAACAGAACTATGCAGCTAAATTACAAATAAGAATGGTTTGATATAAACCACACTGTAAATAAGAATTTAAATTGACACAAAATATTTGATTCCATAAACCAGTTATAATTATTAGTAATACTAATGCAACTTTAAATCCATGAATGACTAACAATTATTCTTTTTATCACAAGCATATAAAATTTTTCTCAACAAGGGGTATTTTAAAAGCCTATCAGCAAAGCTAAGGCATTTATGTCCTGGTTATGTTCTGACTCTAGCATCACTCAATATTTAGATCACTTTGTAAAGGTTCTAACAGTACTGTGCAATAAAACTTTTTGAGATGGAAATCTTCTCTATCTGCATTGTCCAATGTGATAACATGTGGTTACTGAGTACTTAAAATATGGGTAGTGCAACTAAGGAACTAAATTTTAATTTTGTTTAATTATTCAAATAGCCACATATGACTAGTGGCTACCACAGTAAACAGTACAACTTAGAGAGTTCAAAAGGTAAAGACAAATGTCTTGTTATGTTAGGTCTAACTCTAGCCTGCTTGTTGTTTTCCATAAGCATGATATTTAAAAAAAACACAAGAGTAGTATGCCCAAAAGCTTTTGTCCTGTGATCTTTTATTCAAAAATATCATTAAGTCTATGCAAGTAAACATTTAATAAAACAGATCCAAACAAAAAATACAATATGAAAAGATTTTTATTAGTGTTTATGTTAGTACAACTACACTGATTACTATTGATTAATGAGCCTGATGGCCTGTGTCAATCTGTCTAGTTTTAGCTTTAGAATACCTAGAATTCAAACTATGAAATATCCACTCCTAAGAAGTTTCTGTGCATTTCCTACCATAATACACAATAGCAATTACTACATAGTTTTCAGCTCCATTGGTTATAAACCCTCAAAAGCTTCTCAAATCATTTTACCTGACAGACATATTTGTTCTTCCATTTGCTCAGCACACACTGACTGTTTTCCATCAGCTCCTGAAGTACAACAGAAAAAGAGAGAGTGCAGTTGGTTACATATATTGTCATTATCAGTTAAAGTGCTTCTGATTTGCAAGCAAAAAAAGATCAACATGCCACACAAAGATGCAACTGTTTTGGAACTCCTCACTGGACAAAAGCAAAGCTATCATCACCATGAGAGCTGATCCTTTATGAAAATTAAAGCTGTTGAAAGATGTTTTAAAACAGATTTGTTTGTTGCCATTTTTGAAACTTTTTAAAAGATACCTCCAACTCTTTGAGTGAGTCTCGGAGTTTTTCTGGGCGTCTGTTTTTAAGCGTCCAAGGATAATCTCGTGCTGGCAAATAAAACATGTACTACAGTTAGTTAAACAAGATTTAAAAAGGAAACTCTGCTTAGCAGTGTGCCTTAGGAAGATTAAAATAAAACACCCCCATAATTGAGAGGAAGTGGGCTTCATTTCTATCATCAAATGACAGCCTTTTGAAAGGCTTTGTCATTGGAACAGGATTTTTACCACAAAACAATCTCCCTAATCATAATTTTATGATGACAACCAATAAGTCTTACAGAATCCCTGGGAAAGGTTGCTAGGCCTGTGAATCTAGTATTTAATGGTAAATGGCCCACTCTTTACCAGTGAAGTAACTTTTTCATATAAATAATTAAATGTTCAATCAAAAGAAATTTTGAATTCTGCAAACAGCATACTCAGATCTAAAAATTCCTGTGAGTAAATGAATAAAGTGAGAAAGAAATGCAATACAAAAATGATATATAGAAAATGAAATTAAAATTAGGCATTTTTAAAACTAAGGGAAAGCTAAGTTTTAAAAATTAGGCACTAATAGTGCTCTTTTTAATTTAAAAGTCTTTTCTAAAATCTATACCACAATTCAATAGTGATAAGACTTTGTTTTGTTTTAAATAAATTTTTAAAAAGACAAATTATTTAGTAGAGTCACAATGTTAGCCTAAAACAAACTAAAAATAGTTCTGTTTAAAAGAATTAACAAAATGTTAAATTCAAATCTACTTTATCATAAAAAGAAATTCATCTTTGGATTCTTCTAATTAATAATTCTAAAGCATTATATTTATATTTGTATATATGTGTATGCATATATATAAGATAGACAGTATATACAGATATTTAAATTTGAGAGTAGAATCATTATACATCGTATTTCAGCAAGTTAATTTAGTTTTATAAACATAATTTTGATGTGCAGAGCATATGTAAAAGTTTTAAAATCTGTGTTGTAGCTACTAATACAGTATTTTTAAAAATTAAATATCAGTTCAACAATTTAAAACAAGAAAACAAGTGAGATTTTTGGTTCCAGCTGTAGTCTAAATCAAATAATAAATTTTATTTAATTTTCAATAATAAAACCATAGCACATTGTAGCTATATTATATATGTAACAGTACTTGACAACCGAAAAGATGAGACTGAATAAAATGCTAACACTGATAATACAAATCTTATTTTTTTAAATGAGTAAAACAAAGACAAAGTATGAATAATTAAATGTGACTATAATAAATTAAGAGTGGTACACTTATTTCAAATATATTAAATAATATCTATATAGTTCATGAAGAAAGTTTGTCTTTATATAAGCAGAGACCTTATCAAAATTGGAAATTACAAAGGCTCAACAAATATAATTCTTACATGTTTATGTACCTAAATAATGAGAATCTGTAATTTTAAGAAATTTAGAGGGAATAATTTTTCTTATTTGTGCATAATGAATATTTTACAGTTTTATAATAATTCCGAGATTATATAAAGTAAGCTTACACTCTGCCAGCTTCTGTTTCTCTTCTACGTTACCATGTTCTGTTGCTGGTATAACGGCAGAGGAGAGAAAGAAAGAAGAAAAAAACAGTAATTTATTTTTATTATAATACATATTTTTAATATTATATATGACTATTATATACATTATTGAAGTTAATAAACTATGCTAAACTCTTTAAAGGACAGTTTAAAAAATGCCATAATTAAGATGTTTTCCTTTCATAGAGATTTTTTTAAAATTTGCAGTGAAAAGGCACAACAGGTAGGCCAATATCCTGAGCCTCCAATCTCATCAGATAGGGAAGGGAACTGCAACCAAGCCCAGAATAAAAGTTGCTTCTGTCTATCATCAGAACCATGAAGTCATCCTATTAACTACCAAGCTAAGCACACAGGATACTCACACAAGCCCACTTCAACAGAGACCAAAACAGGAAGTAACTCTAGCTAGAGAGACCTTTTGGCCCATCATAAAACTTCTGGGATTAACAGGATTAATCAGATAAAGAAAATTGATCATTCACTCAGAAATGCCTATTTCAGATATCAGGTGAGGATCCGGGAGGCCAGCATCAGGGGGACCCATGCATTAACAATGCCCTCTACTGGGACACTGATAAATAAACGTGACTAGACTGTCCTGTTATCAGCCTGATCAGCAGTAAAAGGAGAATTTTCATGTTCTTCTACAGCATTTTCTCAATATTACTTTACTTTATATAGAATAGATAGGTATCAACCTCAGCATTTTTATAAAACACTAAAGTGACTTTTAGATAAATTCTGGAATTTATCGAAAACTCATAAAAACAGTTAATAATGGTCAGTATTTCACAGTTTAGAATATTTAGTTTATAAAAATTAGTTTAGTATAATAGGTACTTTACCTGGTGTATCTTTCTTGTCATAATACTGGTAGATCCCAATGTCTCTATCTATAGAAATGAAGAAATAACATTAAATTATATAACAAGTCCCAGAGAATAAGAAGCCAAACCATGCTATACAGGGAGAAGGGGGGAGGAGAACAGCAGACACAGTCTCCTTATGTTACTAGAAGTAAAATGGCTCAAAAGCATCTGGAGATGGGTTCATCTATTCTAGGGATATGCAAAAACTGGAAAGTTTATCAATCTAATGAGAAAAGATTTATACAAAACTAGAATGGCATGAGGAAAAGATTAGTAAAGAACTGAAATCAAGAAAGACCAAATTTTCTCTTTCACACTTCCTCTGATATTTTTCACAGGGCGCTACCAAAAGGAACTGCCACTAACTAATGCCAAATGAAATCAGTGGATGGAAGAAAATGCCCTAACTGTTGGATTCCAAGCTGTGGCTTTCTTTTCTCCAATTTAGCTCAAGAATCTATTTCCCATTTGAGGGAAATCTGCAGGAAAGAAAGGGAGGATTAGAGAAAGGTATGGATAAATTATTATCTGAAACTTGTTTAAATTCAAAAAGCCTTCTAAACCCATTTAAATCTAGACACTCTGCTGGGCTACCTAAGAAGCAAAGCTACACTTCCAGATGTTAAAATTCATTTAACCAAAGAATCTGTTCTTGCTATTTAAATACAAGAGAACAAAATAATTTTGTCCTTTTTTCTTCATATTTGTGAAGAATGAAATATTTCTTTCACTGAAGGAACATTTGTTTTCTTCATGCAAAATAATTCTGTTACTAACATTAGGAGTACACAACTGTTATGAAAGAAGAAGCAGTACAGGCTGCCCCCTAGTGACTGACTGCTCCAAACTTTCTCAAACTGAATAAAACTTCAAAAAAAATGTATTACTGCTATAATTTACTTTTCAAATACAGTTTTTCAAAATAGTCAATCATGTGTGTTTATTTTATTCATCATGCTATTAGTTGAGACATATAAAGAATTCCGTTTACTGCTACCAGTTAGATTGAAAACAACCAGTAAGGATTGAGAAAAGTCATGAGTTGTACATCATGGGCACTGGTAATATTAGATTTCTTGACCTGGGTGGTGATTTTATGGGTGCGTTCACCTTCTGATAATTCACAACATACTCTTATAATCTATGTATGTTATACTTCAATAAAATATATATTTTTTAATCTAAGAACCACAGGCATTACATACACTGGCAATATTCTCTATTAAAATACTCCATCCTATAATTATGCCCATCATTCCATGCATTCAAATATGTGCTGCAACTCTGAAATAAAACCATGAAGATCTTAAAGGACCCTGAATCATCTAGTCAGAGCAGAATTGTCAAAACCCAAGCAAGATAAGGAAGGCATCCAGCTAAGGAGAACTGCCCTACAAGTTTCCAGAGCTCAGTGAGGTAAGAGATTCACCAGAGAAGTCTACATCTGGCTGGTATGTTAGAACCCTAGCAGAGTAAGGAAATTCTCACAGGGCTATGGCCTGATTATGGGTTATTAGAAGCTGAGTAAGCTTAAGAGGACATTTGCATAGACATCAACATGGAGTGTCAAAACTCACACAAGGTGAGAAGGATATCCATGGAGGGTGGAGCGGCCACGGGTACATTAACTGAACCTTGTGGTGGCAGACTGAAGTACTAGCAAGAACTTAACAGTTTCGATATATAGAGATAGATAGAGAAATGACAGCAGAAGTAAACATGAGTGAATATGGAGCCAGCTGTGATAGCTCACACTTATAACCCCAGTTACTCAGAAGACTGAAGCAGGAGGATTGCCTGAGCCTAAGCATTTAAGACAAGCCCAGGTAACACAGCAAGATCCTATCTCTAAACAAATATGAATATGTGTATATACACACATACATACATACATTCATATATACATATATTCCTTAAGTTCTGTCCACAGAGGGCCTAGGAACAGAAATACTTCAATAGCGATAAGTACATGTGAAATACAACTTAGCTTCTAGACACCCTTCTCCTCTAAAAGGAACCAAGCTCCTTAGAGAAGTGGCTGATTCCAAGGCTGTGGAAAGGAAAGCATAAGATAATCCTGAAATATCTGTTCTGTCAAAAAGAATGCAAGTGCTCAAATGTTGACAGAGACATGTCAAAAAGACACAGAACCAGCTTGAAGAGGGTCCTTCTGGCAACATCAGGGACAACTTAAACATCAAAATAATTATAGTAACAGATTATAATAACTGAATAAAATAAGAAATTTGAGTCCATGGAGATAAAATAAACAGAAAATAAAGTTTACATAATTTCAAGATACCTCTTATAAAACACTTATTAATCACAAAGGAGAAAGTAACTTTGTAGTAGAGGAGCCTAGCAGACACCATCTCAATCAAGTAATCACAAAAACCATCAGAAAAGGGACATTCAAAATGTGAATCACCTGATAGAATACACTGAGAACACAGTACCACTTCTGGGATATTCCCATCACACACGCGTAACCTGAATCTAATTGTGAGGAAATTTCAAATACAAATAAATTTAGGAACATCCTACATAATAACTGGTCTAAAATGTTAAGGCAATGGAAGTTAAAAAAAAAAAAAAGTATGAAGGATCTGTTCCTGAACGAAGGACTAAAAAGAAATGACAACTAAATACAACATGACTATGAACAAATCCCTCTACTAAAATAGGACATCTGATGAATGAGTCAATTTAGACTGAAGTCCATCATTGCTAATTTCCTGATTTTGTGACTATATAATGGTGATGCAGGACAAAATCTTTTTTGTAGAAAATAAAAACTAATGCATTTGGGGTTCATAAGGCATCAAGTTACAGCTTACTCTCAAATTGTTCAAGAAAAATAAATTCTCTGTACTGACAATTTTTCTGTTAAGTTTGTGATTATTTCAAAAATTTAAAAAATACTTTTAAATGTCAAACATAAGGAGAACATTACTAACTGTGTCTAGATGACAGGGAAGGCTTATGAAGTGACTTATTAAAGCTGAGCCTTAAAGAAGAAGCAGGGTTTCATACAGACTCAAAGAGAAGAATGTTCCTAACAGAGAAAAGATAGGCCCTATTGAAGACTCAGGGGGCTGAAGACCATAACCTTCCCAACAGGACCACTTTGCACCAGTACTGGATCCTTCTCGAAAAACCATTCACTGCCTCAGAATAGAAGAAGGAGGGACAGAAAACTCTAGGACAGAGAGAGGGGCAGCGAAGGAGTCTGCTGGGCATGTAATAGAAAACTAGGAGTAAAAGGAAATCAAGATAGAATAGATCAGATTTCCAACTACAGGGTCTAAGCTGGGTAGAAAGATAAGAGAATAGGGTCCCAATGGGCTAGGAGAAACAAAATATTAAAAGATTGGTGATCTCAAAGAAGCACAAAACCTAGATATAAGAAAATAAGGGAATAAGATGTAAAAGAGGCAATTATGACTAGAAAATACTTCCATTAAAAATCCTCACCAGCAATGAAATAAGTTCACTTCCTTCATGGATTTTTTTTTTCTATTTTCTGAGAAATTTTTCTTTTACGTTTGAGTTTTGAAGTTTTTTACTCAACATATTTTTATAATAACTTCCAAGAGATCTGTATACTTTCATATGGTTCTTGAAGCTTCTGTGTTTTGTTTATTGCTTCATGGATTTAGGATCTTTGCTTAGGTCTCCATTGCACTTTTTTTCATCTTCCTACATTATCTCTATTTCTTTAGAGATCCTTTCACCAATTTGTTTCTCTT
Source organism: Otolemur garnettii (assembly GCF_000181295.1). Classification (NCBI taxonomy): domain Eukaryota; kingdom Metazoa; phylum Chordata; class Mammalia; order Primates; family Galagidae; genus Otolemur; species Otolemur garnettii. The sequence continues at coordinate 20,417,958 of NW_003852419.1, forward strand.
TTTTTCTTTCTAGTTTAAGACATTCCTCAAATATCTGGTGATCCTTAGCTTTCTGTTCATATTTAGAAGCAAGCACTAGAAAGCTGACTGGAAACTCAATGTAAATAATAGGTCTTCTACTGGGGGCCATGCAACTAGCTGCTTCAGAGAGGAATCAAGTACCTTTTTTCTTGGAAAGTGTACAAATGAGTATGACATTCTTAGAAGCAAATGGGAGTAAGAGGATCTCACCCACCAGTATTTAGTCTACCATTTCATCCCTATTTTCAGTTCAGCAGTTCTTCCACTGGCCCTGTTTTCCCCACGTTTAGAGCCTCCCTAATTAAATATTTCCATAGCGTAAAAGGTGTCCCACAACTTCTTTTGCAGATTTTCAACTCTCTTTGTTATTACTCTCATGCCATATCCTCATCTTCTGTTAATATATGGTTCTTCTGACTCAGCGCCTGTAACTCAGTGGCTAGGGTGCTAGCCACATACACAGAAACAGGTGGGTTCAAACCCAACCTGGGCCTGCTAAACAACAGTGACAACTGCAACGAAAAAATAGCTGGGCATTGTGGCAGGCACCTGTAGTCCCAGCCACTTGGGAGGCCAAGGCAAGAGAATCACATAAGCCCAAGAGTCTGAGGTTGCTGTGAGCTGTGAAGCCATAGCACTCTACCGAGGGTGACACAGTGAGACTCTGTCTCAAAAAAAAAAAAAAAGGCTCTTCAAATTTCTGTTCCTTTCCAGAACTTTGAGATATAATACAAAGTGGCTGTCATTGAAATTCACCTCTATAAGCAACTGATAAACAGATTTTAGCTCTGCTAATTCCTCCATTCCTTCTATCTTCCAAATATTGTCCTTTTCTCTTATTCCTTGTAGGTTTATGCCCTCTTTATTTTAATTCATTTACTCTCATTTAGAGTTTTAAGAGGAAACAAATCCTCTTTGTTTAACTGAAAGTTCTGTCCTTATACATTTTTAAGTAAATAATAAAAATATTACATTCATTATAACTATATATTTTGATATAAAGAAATACTTTGGAAGGTAAACCATTTCCTTAGTAATTATACTGAAGATCTATAAATAATAGTACCCTCCTAAATATAACTGTTGCTTTGGATAATAAGAGAAGAAAAATTTTTTTAAAAATGTTTCCTGATGAAATACACTTATCCTATAATGTTAATAAGCAATGTTAAAACACACTTATGTTATTCCCTCTCAAGAAATGTGAAATATAAAGAACATGAAAATAATAGCACATCTGAGCTATATATTTGAAATGTTATTTTAATATCAAATAGAAATGCCTTTACCATTAGCTAGCCTGTAAATATTTATGAATGTAAATCTGTTATTATGTTAATAATCCCAGGAAAAAATTAAACATGCGTATATCTTAAGAGGAAACAAATACTGAATCATTAAAATTATTTTCCAAAGCTAACAATCTAACTAAGCTGGAAAAAAAATAAGAATAATTAAAAGCAATTTTTTCCATTAACCAATTTTTCATTAAGAACAAAGAAAAGAATACAACTCTAGCTGGAAAATCTAGGCTCTAACTTTTGCTAGTACTTATTTATAATGTTGTAACATACTCGAAAAATACTGAAATTAATCTAGAGCTCATTTACCCCCAATGTGTAAGGTATTCTTCAAAGACCACAGGTGCAGTTCAGTCAAGTAGAAAGACATCTGATGGCAGAACAGGAATCTATGTTCTGTTTAAAAAATAATTAAAAAGAGGTGCCAATTAATTATTGTGTATTGCCAAAAAAACCAAACATTAAAAATAATCATTTGCCACTACTGATATTTGAGATACAGTCCATTAGAATAAATATACTTTAATATATCCTTGGTTAACCATCCAGAAATAAACTCTAGAAAAAGGAAAAATATACTTCTTTTCCTGGATTTAGTATGTCATCACATTGAGAAATGTGGTAAGAAGAATATATTTAGTATTTAGGTTTTCAATAGCATATGTTTGGTTAAGCTCTGAGTATATTTAGTTATTTAGTATTTAAGCATTTTTTAAAGTTTCATTTTTAAGGAAAAGAAAAGTCTATTAGGTAGTTATTAAGGACAAATACATTTTGTGGTCCATTTTTAATATATAAAGCAATATTTATAATCTCCCACATTTGTAGCTCACATACAAACAAGGCTAATTAAAGTGGAATTTGCAAGGTAAATGGTATACAGTTATTACTATAAGAAACACAATTGCTTAAAAGTAAACTGTATGAAACCACATTAGCATTCAAATTAGTTTGTTAATCTGCATGTTATGATACATCCAGATATTCTATTCTAACTGCATTTTTAAAAAAACCAAGATAGTAAAAACATACCTCTTGTATTTCCTCCCATTTTTATAGAAGGGGCTAGTGAAGGACTCTATTAATTTTTTTTTAATCAAGTAAAACCTCATCAACCTAGACTGATTGGAAGAAGGCAATTCTGCATCAGGAAAAAAGTTAACATTTTACAAATATTTGAAAGGAATTTTTATAACTTTGGAATACATATGGTATTATGTTATATATGCTATAATATATATCAGAAATGCATATAGTAACTTGAGCTACGGACATTTTACTTATTAAAAACATAAAATAAGTATTCTTTCCAACAAACTTTTAAATAACAAAAAAATTTAAAAAATATTTTAACACATCTTTCAATAGAGAAAAAAACTCTCAGCTTCTTTAACATTAGGAGTGAATAAAAATACTTCTGACACTTCCCATATGAGTGATAACCCAAAATAACTTCTGACATAGTACAAACTTCCTTGCCCTTCCTTTACATTTACATTTGACCTCAAGGCTCTTACAAACATCAAAAAACAGATGCATGTTCAACTAACAAGATACAATGTTCTAAGCATTGAAATGGCAGAGTGAAAAATGTAGCAGCACAGAAGAGAAGCCCAATGCTGCCTGAACAGCTGGGCTGTGATAAAGCTACAAAGAAGTAGTGAAATGTTAATGGGTCTTCAAATTAAGCATGGGATTTTACCAGTTAGATGATGATGATGATAATAAAAAAGAAAATTATGACAATAACAACAGGTAATACTAAACACTTAGACTAAATACTAAATACTTGTTCTAAACATTTTATGTATTCTTTTTTGTTTGTTTTTGGTGAAACAAAGTCTTCCTCTGTTGTCCCCATAACTGGAATGATGCAGTGGTATGATTAGAGCTCACTGCAACCTTCAATTCCTAAGCTCAGGCAATCCTCTCGGCCCATCAACTTGAGTAGGTAACACTACAGATGCACGCCACCATCTATGGCTAATTTTTTCACAGTAGAGATGGGATCTCACTGTGTTGCCCAACCTGGTCTTGAACTTTAGAGGGCTCAAGCGATCCTTCAGCTTTGGCCTCCCCAAGTGCTGAGATTATAAACATGAACCACCACACCCAGCCTGTATTAACTTATTTAATCTTCATAGCTACTCTCTGAGGTAGTATCATCATTACTCTTATAAAGAGGAAAGTGAAGTACAAAGAGATCCCACAGCCAACAAGTAGAAGTGATAAGCTTTGAAACTATGCACACTAGCCCCAGAGTCTGCTCACAATTATAATACTCTTACTGTACGGAAACATAAAGACATAGGAATGAGCCTAGACAGTTTGAGTAAAAGGACAGGATGTTCTAAGGATGGCAATAGGTCAAGGTGCATGGTTGGTAGTGATGGAAAGATGAAGATGAAAGGGTAAGAAAGAAACAGGTTATACCAATCATAAACTTTGGATTGCTCTGAATTCTCTCTTTTTTGCATTAAAATACAAGAGTAAGAGATGAAACAAAGTACCCCTGGATCCCCAAATTTGCTCTGCTATAAGCAGATGCTGGCTTCTGGCTGCTACTATATAGACACATACACAGGTACAGATTAGATGAGCTAGTGGACTGCATTACTAGGAGAGAGGGTGCAATTCATTTTCAGCAAGCAGTAGAGAAAGGGGAATATTAAGCATGTTAATAATTTTTCAATTCAATTGAGTATTATCTTTCAGAGTTATCACTTTGGAAGTGACTCTAGTGAGCCCACCACTACCCAAAATGTTTCCACATTCTTTGGGATTACTTTCAGTTAGTTTTATGAGGCTTATTGCAGAATTGTCACCTTAGATTTTTTAAAAACTAAAATACTTAACTGTATTAGGATAAGTAAATTCAGACATTTTATTTAGAGAATGTTTCACTTAGAGACTCTTAGAATTTTTAAAAACTAAAATATTTAACTGTATTAGGATAAGTAAATTCAGACTTTTCATTTAGAGAATGTTTCATTTAGAGAAATTGTTTAAAACAATTTGTTAATTAGTTAAATAAGTATGTATTTTGTATCTACTTAATTCAATATGTAGATTCTAGAATATTGATATCCTGTTTTCTTATTCTGACTTCTCAGCTTACAAACTAACTTGGACAAATTACTTAACTTCTCTATTTCTAAGATTCTCCCAGCTATATAATAGGCACAATAAACCACCTACATCAGGAATGTATTTTGCATGTATTTACTCAATTATTTTACCATTGCTGCTGTTGCTGCTTCTGCTACTACATAATGTTTATTATATGCAAATTTATATAGAAAAAACTAAAAGAAGTAATGAACATAATCTCTAACCTTATATGAATAAGCACTATGTACAATAGGTGATTTATGAAAAAATACATATCTGGAAAAGTTTCTACACAAGAAAAGGTATTTACATTAGAATACACAAATGGACTAATATGTCATTGGGAATGAAGAAAGTGGTGAAACAGGTACGTACTTCTTTCTGTAATGAGCATCAAAGTTCACTAACTTATAGACTATAAGAGAAAAAAAAATTTCATTCCATAATTTATGTTTAGTCAGACACCAATAATTCCAATTTACAACAATTTTCACAGAAACAAAGCTGAAGTTTAGCTGTTTGTAGCTACATAAATCTTTTATCATGCAAATTAAATATAAAATTGTATAGTTGAAACTAAAGGGCTAATTTCCTTACATATCAAAAGAGGACAACATATGAAATTCTGCCTTTCAGTTTAAGTCAGTTCAATAATAATTTGTCAAAACTTCCTCCTGATAACAGAAATGAAGAATGAAATATAGTTTTCTTTATAATCTCCATTGATTATTTCTAAGAGGCAGAAAAATGCTTTTAACTTGAAAAACCAATAGGTCCACTCCCTTTATCTTTACTAAGTTTGAAAGCCCTACACTAATCAGAAATTTTGGTGTTTTGGGAAAAGCAAAATGAGTTCTGTAGAGAGCTTCAAATGCCAAGAGTAAAGCTGTTAATCCTCCATTTGGATACCCAGGAAATTCTGAGAATAGAAAAGTAGAGGAGTCTATAACCTGGACTTGTCTTCCAGCTCAGCACCCAAGGATTCATATCTAGTTCCAATGGGTGTGGGAGGACTTTAAAAAATGTACAAGATATTTCTTAAAATGCTCTGATATGCAAACAACACTGCTCTAGTTTCCCACTAAAAAGCACAGAACAAAAGGCAGAGAAAGACATTCTCCTCCTAATTTATAAAGGTTCTCTTTGTGACCCCACAGAAGTGGTAGCAAGGGTGGGGTAGAAGTGATGCTACTCATGACAATGGTTTTACCCACACAAAACAGGACCTGAATCCAGCAAAACTTAACATGGTGACCAAGGAGTGGTTTATATAACCTGGAGAAATGGCAGCAACAATCAGTTGATGGAGTACGCTTAGCAAGCAGATGGTCAGGCAGATAAGAAAAGTTAATGTTCATTAGTAAATGACTGGACTTGTTTATAAACACATGTCACAATTCCTGCAGACTCCTCAAAATATGTATGATTAAGAAGAGGGGCAAAAGATAGTCAAATGTGGATTATTCATATTTCTTACAATGAACTTCAAATATCTGCCAGGAAGATCACATAAAACCAAAGAGAATTAATAGAGTAAATAAAATAAATATGTAAAAATCTATATTAATAACTAAATGGGCAAGGGTGGGGGGGACGAAATCAATATCCTTTTTAGTCCTTAAGATGTCTTGCCACTTTATTCACTATGCAGGTTTTTTGAAAGATGCAGATTTTTTAAAAACTTTTAAACATCTTGAATCTTACTCAAATGTGTCACCAGTTAAAAAGAATGCTGGTAATTTCCTGTTTTAAAAAATCTGCCTGGAGAAAGTAGTCAAGACTGAGCTTGTATTATTCAAATACTGTATTAGTACATAAATAGTTGTTTTGAAGGAGAGAAGAAAAGAATTTCAGAAGAATGCTGAATTCTGCATTTTGGGAAGAGGGTGTGGGCAGAGATTAAAAAGGTACTGAAGTAGTTGGGGCATCTGCCAAAATTAGCTGAGAAATGTTGTCCCACTTAGTGCTCTTGTGCATCTTTCTGCATGATGAAACCCAAGGCACATTACACAGAATTAGGAAAAAACTAAATGTACAGAGGGAAATGAATGAAAGAATGAATAAAAAACATAGCAAACAGTCTTATTATTGAATATTGAATAGGAAAAAGAATTATCCAAACGAAAAGAGTAGAAGAATGAAAAACCCATTGACCCATAATTTTTCATTTATTTTTAAATATTTCTCTTTTTCTTTTTTTTGAGACAGAGCCTCAAGCTGTCTCCCTGGGTAGAATGCTGTGGCATCACAGCTCACAGCAACCTCCAGCTCCTGGGCTCAAGCAATTCTCCTGCTTCCACCTCCCAAGTAGCTGGGATTATAGGCACCTGCCACAATGCCCGGCTATTTTTTGGTTGCAGCCATCATTGTTGTTTGGTGGGCCCAGACTGGATTCGAACCTGCCAGCTCAGGTATATGTGGTTGGCACCTCAGCTGCCTGAGCCACAGACACCGAGCCTATTTTTCTAATTTTTACAATTTTGTCTTTAATTATATAAGGTAGTTGATATCTCAGTATCAGACATCTCAGAAGGCCATTCTGAATCCAAACTTTCAACTTCCATGAGAGAAAAAAAAGGATGATTTAAACTGAGCTTGACCTAAATTTAGAATGACTGTTCTCTTGTACAGGGGGAAAGCTATGATAGCCTATACTTTGAGGACAGAAAGATGTATGAATCCTAGAAAATCCCTTTTTACTTTCTACTTCACATTTTCAAAAAAGTTGCAATGTTTGTTAAAGCCTTCCCTCCAACATGGGTTACACTGAAGTAAATTAAGATTAATATTTATTTGCCTTAAGAATAACTTCTCATATATATTAAATTTTTAGAAAGTAACATATGAAATACAGTTCCACTAATATACTATTAATAATCTTCTTTTGAAATCTAAAAACTATGTTTTAGTAGTACAGATTAATTGTCACTAAATAAATCTACAAAACACTTGTTTTCTGGGAGTTAGAGACAAGTATGTAGTTCCCTGGTTTTTAAGGTCAATTTTCGGGGGGGGGGGGTTATTTTGTTTTTATGTTTTTGAGACAGAGTCTCACTCTGTTGTCCAGGCCAGAGTGCCAAGGCATCAGCCTTAACTCACAGCAACCTCAAATTTCTAGGTTCAAGTGATCCTCCTGCCTCAGCCTCCTAAGTAGGTGAGACTACAGATATCCACCGCCAACTCCTGGTTAATTTTTCTGTTTTTAGTAGAGACAGGATCTCGCTTTTGCTTAGGCTAGTCTCAAACTCCTAAGCTCAAGTGATCCTCCTACCTAGCTCAGAGAATGCTAGGATTACAGGCATGAGTCTCAGTGCCAAGCTTTAAAGTCAGGTATTTTCAATACCATGCGAAGTCACATGGGTCCACTGACCAGGCATGCCACCATCATCATGTGCTCATACAATACATTGCACCTGTTCACAATGATTCCTCAACTACTCAACCTGCATACCTCTAATTTCATAGCCACTGACCTGGCTAGTTGGTCTCCTGTTATACTTTTCCCTTATCCCAAAGTTTGTAACTCTGGTTCTTCTTAGAGTGTGATTCAGTTTCTTCAACTTAAGGACCCACAAATGCCATTCTTGGCCATACCTGGTTCCTAGAAACCCCTTACTCAGATTGTTCCCATCCAGATTACCCTAAAGGGCAGGACTTGGATTGAAACATATAGAAACAGATGGTTTAGAAGAACAAGTTTTGCTAAAGTTAGCAAGCTGAATTTTAGACACAGTGGGAATTTAAGGTACACCCTTGTATCATTTGGGTAGATATATCTAGCTGGTAGCTAGAAATACAGGAAAGGGATCAGGACTGTATAAAAATTACTTTGGAATTTTCTAAAGGAGAACAAGTTTAAAGCCACTGAATAAGACTGCAGAATACAAAGTCAAAGACAGATTATTTTGGTAATTCTCCAACAAAGAGACAATAAAAAAGACAAAGATAATATAGTGACAAGAAAGCCTTGGGGAAAAAAATGGTATATGTGTATGTGTTTTAAGTAGTTATATAGTGATCGAACTTGTTGGTTATGAATTTTAATAGAGAGATGACCTCAATATGGCTTAATGAGATTAATGTTTCATCAAGAACATAGAGATTAAGTCTGTTAAAGAAGGTGTGGTTCTACTGTTCTGAATCCTGGGCTCTTAGCCAACAATGCCTTAATTCTAATCCTGCTATGACAACCTTCCCCAAATCATTTTACTTGTCTGCCTCAATTTCCCCACCTGTAAAAGGAGGGATAATGATATTAACCTACATTTGTTAGGGTGTTATAAGGATTAATTAATGTTGTATAATGCTTTGAAGATGAAAGTGCTGGGAATTATTAGTAGATATTACATAACTAATTGCATATAATACTGAAAATTTTATCCCTTAATTTTATTCAAATAGTTATCAAATAAACATTCTAGCTCTCTTAGTGACATTTACTTTTTAATGTTATTTTTATTTTAAATATATCTATGTATTTCTTATAAGTGTTTTATCTGAGCATATAAAGTTTGAATCACTTTGGAAGTCTAGAACATTTTTCAACCTAAATACTGAGTATAAATATTCAGGATATAGTTATTTGATAATGAACATTAAGACAGGTATTTAATAAATGCCAAAAGATAATATTTTAAATTAGATTTAGCACAACACTGAGCAATTAAATGATAGAAGCAAAATACAAAAGCACAGGCATTGTGTTAAAAATACTATCATGTCCTTATTTTAAACAAGCTTTAGAATCTAAAAGTGTACCCCCCCAAATGAAACTTTTAAATCCATTAGACCTTCCCTCTAGTCTTTTGTTTATTCTAGGGCTTTAAAATTATAATAGTGATGCATATTTTTTATTTTAAAATGCAAATAATGGAAGCATGTGATGCAAAAATGAATGTGTTCCTCTCCTACCTTCCCTCTCCACTATGAAGGGAGTCACTGCACAGTATAACATGTGAACCTTTCAGACGTTCTTGATGTACTTATGTTATCCCCACATCCATGCTGACTTATTTTATATTTTTGTAAAGATTCAGAGATTTAACCATATATACAACTTGCTTTTTTTCACTGAACAACACAGCATGGTTATTCTCTCCGTAGGCATATATAGCTCTACCTGACTATTTCTTAATAGCAACCAAATGTTCCATTTGAATAATGACCATAACTGACTTAACCATTCTCTGAATAAACAACAATCTGTTTCTAATTTTTATCTTACAGTTAACATTACCATGAAAAGATACACACACACACACACACACACACACACTTAATGTTTTGACAGGTGCCATCAAATCAGCCTCCACAATTTTTATTAAATTTACATTTCCACTCATAACATGACTACCCATTACCTTACATCCTCAACAACCTGAAGCATCATAAATAAGTGCTAAATTGTTGCCAATATGGTAGATGAAAAATAGATTCTTATAATTTTAAGCTTCATTCTTTCATTCATTAATGAGATCAAACATGGTTCCATAACTGGATAGCTCTATGTAAAAGACTGAAACAAGATCCAAACCTCTCCCCACTCACAAAATTAACTCACAATGAATAAAAGACTTAAACCTAAGGCAGGAAAAGCTAAGAATCCTACAAGAAAATGCTGGGAAAACTCTTATAGATATTGCCCTAGACAAAGAATTCATGAAGAAGACCCCAAAAGCAATCACAGCAACAATAAAAATAAGTAAATGGGACCTGATCAAATTAAAAACCTTCTGCACAGCGAAGGACACAATCAAAAGAGCAAAGAGACAAACTACATACACATACCATACATCTGATAAAAAAAACTGACAACCGGAATCTATAAAGAACTTAAGCAAATCATCCAGAAATAACCAAACAACCCCATTAAAAAGTGGGCAAAAGACATGCACTGATACTTTTCAAATGAAGATAAACTAATGACCAACAAACTCATAAAAAAATATTCAACAGTGCTAATCATTAGGGAAATTCAAATCAAAACCACAAGATATCACCTAACTACAATGAGAGTCCCAAAACAATAGATGCTAGTGTGGATGTGGAGAGAAAGGAACTCTTATACATTGTAGGCAGAACTGCAAAATAGAGCAACCTTTATGAAAAACTGCATGGCAATACCTCAAAGAACTTAAGAGACCTACTTACTATTTGATACAACAATCCTACTGCTGGATATACACCTAAAGGAAAAAAAGTAACTTATAAAAAGGACACCTGCACTTGAATGTGTATAGTAGCACAATTCACAATCACAAAGATGTGAAAATAACCAAAGTGGCCACCAATATATGAATGGTTCAATAAAATGTGTTATATGCATACTATAGAGCATTACTCAGCCATAAGAAAACATGGTGAGCGAGTATCTTTTTGAACAACCTGGAGGGAACTGAAAACCATTCTTATAGGTGAAACATCACAAGAATGGAAAAAAAAAAAAAACACACAAGTACTCAATACCAAACTGGAATTAATTGATCAACATTTATGAGTACACATGTGAAAGTAAGTCTCAATGAAAATCAAGCTGGGGGAGGGTGGAGAGGGATTGGTAAATTCACACCTATTGAGTACAGAAAACACTTTCTGTATGAAGAAGGGCACATTTACATGTATAACTTTGACTCAGTCTGTACAAAAACAAAGTATGTAAGCAAAACATGTGTACCCCCTAATGTTCTGAAATAAAAAGTGATAATACTTTTTTAAACCATCTTTTCATGTATATTTAAACAATTTTGTTTCCTCTATAAATTACCTGTTCCTATCTTTTGTTCATCTTTCCATTAAATTCTTTATCCCTTTATGTATTAATGATATTAATCTTTTATTACATATGTTGGACATATTTAGTCATTTTTAAAAATTTCATCAACCTTACATATGAAGAAAATCAGAGAATGCAGAATACACTTTTTTTTTTTTAATGAAACTGGGCATAACATAACAGAAAGCTCTTTGAACTCAATTTGGTTAGTGTTGTGCAAAATGCTAAAGAGATTTAGGCCCAGCGCCAGTGGGTTGTTCTTCATAACTACTAACAACTGATTAGATGATTTTCTGTATAAAGCAAAAGGTGACAGATTTCTATTTTCCAAGAGAATCTGTGAATCATTCTTTCTAAAAGAGGTTAGAAAAAATTCTATGCCTAGAAGGAAAGGCAGGAATCCCTTCACTTACCTGAAATTGTAGCAAAAATCATTATAAATCTCCCATCATACTTAAATTTTGAAAATATTTCTCTAGGGCACTGAGCTTCAAACAGTTTAATTCACTTAGTTAAATAGATCTTGTCGATTTAACATTTTTCTGTATTGTAAGCAGTTTTGACATTTAGACAATTTATCAATGGCTTCTTCATTATGGCCTGCTTCATCACCTTCTTTCTATTCATTACATGCATCAAATTAAATTTCACTAATATTTAAAGATCAGTGCTGACCTTTGCATAGCCATTTTCTAGGTTCCTGTTAATACAAACATCTTGTTTGCTGATGCTCATTTTAAATATTTTGCTTCACACAATCTTCCGTTATTCCAAAGAGACTTGTATCCAGTTTTAGTGCATTTTTTCCATAACTTCATAAAATAATTGCAATAGCTTACATAGGCATTTTTTAAGGGGGATATACTAGCAGAATCAAATAATAATAACAACAACAATAATCTCCTCTCAGTAGCATCCCCAACAAAGGTACCTAACTTTTCTGATGCTCAAAAACACATACTTAAACACATACTTAACTTCATTTTAAGACATACCTCAATCACAATAAGAAGAAAAATAAGAATCTTAGCAATGTGATAATAATTATTAATTCTGGATTATAACTCTAAATATAATTTTATGCTACATTTAAGTAGACAGGAAAATAATGCAACTTTGAGGAGAAAATAAATTGAATTTCAATAACAATTCCTAAATTGCTGAGTTAAAAACAGGAGAATACTGACATGCTCTTATCTAAACCAACACTTAAATATCAAAATAATCTGTCAATTTAGAGCTACTGTTTTAAAAAACATATAAATCAAAGACTGTTGTAAAGTGAGCAAGAATGAAAAAGAAAGACAGAAATCCTTTCTCTACAAATAGGAAAGATGAAAAATTTTGAAGTGGCCTGCAGCTATACCACCTCAACCTTGTCAGATTTCACTTGTCAACACTTTGATGACAGATTGCTACCCCCTCCTCTAAAAAACAAACTCTAGTAACTGTTGAAAGAAATGGCTTCTTATGAAAAGTAAAATATCCCATGCAACTTGATAGTTGTATACTTTGAAATCTTTCTTTTCCAAAAGAAACTTGAAAAACTTTTTCCATGCCTTCTAACAAAACTTAGAACCTAAAAAACCCTCCTAACATAGGGAATTGAAAGGCAAATAACATAATTAAACGTACTTTATATCCATAATAACCTATTAAACGTACTTTATATCCATTTAGTCCTCACAGGAACACTCTTGAGATTATGTACTACTAAACTATGTGCAATACCTTGTGTTATATGTATTTTCTGCATGTATATGCATAAAAGCATTCTTCTGAGTAGAGAATAATAGTTTCTCCAGAGAGTCCACGTTCCTCCTCTCCCACCAAATCAACTCTGACAGATTCTAAACCCCTTAATTTACAAAAATGAAGGTGTAGGCAGGTAAAGAAATTTGCACAAGTTCAATCAGCTTGTTAGAGGACAATTAAGATTAGAATTCCTTTCCACAGAACTGTGCATGCTCCTTCTGCTCTACTTCCCTCCGCCTAAATGCTGTGCTAGGTAGAGCCTTTGACACCTGAGATAAATACCAATTTAGACTTATATAATTTAATCCATGGCAAAAAATATCAATGGAAACTATTTTCTGGACAACTTTAAATTTATTTTGCTTAGAAAGCTTGTGGAGAAAGTTAATTGAATGACTATTTAGGACTATTTTTAATTAGGTATATCAATAGTTTGCAAGTGAATTGAAATATCTAAAATATCTGATTAAAAATGTTATTTCTTAGGCACCAAAAAATTTTCCCACTATTTGCTTAACAAACTTCACAGATGATATAAAAATGAATTCCAATATGAATTATTAATGTTTTATGGCTCATTGGCAAATAAACTAATATCTTTACGTTATTCTGTTATAATAGAGAGGCTTTATTTCTATTTTGACTATATTTAGTAGTGACTTACATTAAGTTCTTAGCCCTTCCATCTGTGGCATGTTCTTAATGAAATGTAAACAAGCCCTAAATGTTCACAGTTTATAACTACAGTAAATCCTTGAATATTTTGATTGGATCTTCCTTCATACTCTTTCTTCTCTGATTGGTTTGTACCTTTTTTAATGGTTTGTCACCATGTTCTTACTTACATAAAACTTCTAGTACCTTGTTTCAATGGTTGAATGGAGAGCCAAAATAGATTATTTAAGAAAGAACAGCCTTTTCTTATTGAAATGAAGGTCTGTGAATAACCACCAAGGGTTCTTTAAGAAGGGATCAGTTTCACCTTAATATATTCAACATGAGCATATATCATTATGGCTTAAAATGTTAATAATTCCTTAACATAGGAATTATTACCTGATACTTAAAAATCAGTAGGATAAAATAAGATTCTAGATGATTACTTTTCTCCCAAATGTTCAAACAATGCATGAATTCATAAAAAATGTTTCCTATGCTTTTAAAATTGTATTCTATACTAACTTACTGAGGAATGAGAAAAAATTTGCAAATTTGTGGCAAATGATAATTGTCCAATATATATGTCAGTTTCCCTTTCAAAAATATTTAATATCCATAAAATAATGAGTTTGATTTCAAAAATACCTAAAGAAAAAATTGAATTTCACTGGCTATCACTTAATCTTCAGATAATTTTTAGTTTGATTCAACCTACATCTATAAATGTCACTGAGCAAGGCACTGTTCTACGTATTCAAGATGCAAAGAAACCCCTCCCCTGCCAAGAACTCATTCTTGAGGAGGTCATAACTGGGTAGGTGGAGATTGAGAGGAGAAAAACAATGAATACAAATATAAGTAGAGTATGACAAATAAAACAGAACTATATCCAGGAAGAAACTACAAAGAAGAGAGTTACTATTTCTAGCACCTACTGCAATAAAAATAGAAATCATATACATGTTTTCAGAAGTTAAAACCTCTTCAAGGAAATGAACACCAAGTATATGACCCACATGCATTATTCATACTTGATGGTTTCTGAAATTGTATGTAATTTACAATCCCTGTGTGCATTTACTATAGTGTTGCTTTTTTTCTCATTAGAACTTACCACTAAATCAATAATATCTTATAATCAATTGTTAAATTATAGTCAAGGAAACATAGTAAATGTCACTCTGGTAGCAAAACCAGCTCCAAGGGACCTGTCAACACATACAATGTGGTACATAAAGAATCATCCCAATAAAGGTGGGGAACTGAGCACATGTAGTTGCTTTCATTGTCTTTCAAACTCTTATTAAAATAACAATAAAGTATGGGAGGCCAAGGTGGATGGATTGGTTGAGCTCAGGAGATCGAGACCAGCCTGAGCAATATCAAGACCCTATCTCTACTAAAAATAGAAAAACTAGCTGGCGTTGAGGCAGGTGCCCAGCTACTCGGGAGGCTGAGGCAAAGGATTGCTCAAGCCCAAGAGTTTGAGGTTGCTGTGAGCTATGATGAGACCATGGCACCCTACTTAGGTGACAGAGTGAGACTCTGTGCAAAAAAGAGAAAATAAGGCAATGAAAATACCAAGCTCACATGGCAAAGACATTAGAGGCAAGATAACAATAAAATAAATGTCATCAAAATTTTAGAGAAAAAAAGCACCAAAAGCACATGCATTAGATCCCTAGAAAAGCTCATAAACTAGAAGCACCAAATATTATTGGAAGCACCAAGTACTTCTGAAAGAATGGCTATGATTAAAACTGAAACAAGAAAACTGTTTGATACCTAGACTTCTAGGTGTTTTTGTCTGCCAACACACCTAGGCTGTGAACTCTCCTAACCACAGAGGACTGAAAACGAACTCTTCCAAGCAACATCTTAAGAAACAAAACATTACTGAGAGTGGGAGAGCTATACTGAAATGAGGGAAGAAAGGGAACACTTGGAAATAAAATCATTAACAGCTAAAACAAAAACTTCAAAATAAAAACTTGGAGCTGGGCATGGTGGCTCATACCTGTAATCTTAGTACTTCGGGAGGCTGAAGCAGGTGTTTGAGACCTGCCTGAGCAAAAGTGAGACACTGGGGGTTTGGTGGGGACATGTAGTCACAGCTACTGGGGAGGATGAGGCAAGATGATCACTTGAGCCCAAGAATTTGAGGTTGCTATGAGCTATGACAGCACAGCACTCTACCAAGGATGACAGAGTGAGACTCTGTCATAAATAAATAGATAAGTAAAAAAAACTTGGAAGAGACTGTTATGCCCGAAATTCCCCCAAGACTCCCCAACAGACAGTCCGAGACACACTCCAATGTAAAAAGCATGAGGTGAGTTTTATGCAGACCCGGGCCAAGCCCAGGCCTGGACTCTCCTGGCATGCAAGCCGAGGACGAGCCCCGAACCTGGGGTATGCAAGGTTTTTATGGGGTACAGAAGGCAAAAAGGGTAGGGTCAGGGTATGGGTACACTCCTGATTGGTGGTTGATGATTTCACTAGTAAAGGAGGATTTGCATTGGTGGTTGATGATTTCACTAGTAAAGGAGGATTTGGATTGGTACAGGTGAAGGGTAGGGGATTTCTTAACCAGGGCTAGAGGTGGTGTAGCCTAATTAGGAAGGAGAATACCTGAATTTCAAGGAAGCAGATACCTATTGCCTATTATAGGAGCTGTCCAAGGGAACTGATACTTAATTGCCTATTATGGCAGCTGTCTGCCTTAGGTGACTCAATTCAACGGCTTAATGGCTGTGCAACCAGGGGTGGGGGAAGCAGCAGGGAGTGGCCTGCGGTTTAACAGAGCTTATGTAGTAGACAACAAAATGGCGCTGGTCTGGCCCTTACAAGACTGCTGAGGAAGTATCCCAGAAAGAAAAAAGAAACACACACACACACACACACACACACACACACACACGTGGGGTGGGGGGCTGTGAGGGAGAACTAATCCTTAAATTGACCAAGAAAGATAACAGAGATAGTGGAAGGGAAGAAATTATCAAAGAAATAAATACTACAAGAAAATTTCCCAGACTTAAGTACATGAGTTTGCAGGTTGAAGGAAATCACTAAGTACCCAAAATAAATTACTCAAACCCTAGGCATATATATGAAATCTCAGAACAGTGGAGACAAACAAAACATCCTTAAGTTTCCAGAGAAGTAAAACCAGGTCACATAAAAAGGATCAAAGGATAAGATTTTTCAGTAGCAACACTGGAAGTTAGAAGACAAGGGAATTATGCTTTCAACTTCTCAAGCAAATTCATTTCCTACCTAAAATTTTGTATCTATATCCAAACTATCATTTGGTATGAGGTTAGAAGAAAAGGTCTCAAAAATTAACCTTTCAGAGAAGCAAGGTCTCAAAAATTAACAGCCATGCATTTTTGTCATAAAGTTACTAGATGTGTCCCAGGATGGAATAATCCAAGAAAGAGGAATTGATGATCTTTTTAACCACACAGGTTACAACACTGATAAAGCTAATAATATTATCTTCTTCCATCAAAGAATAAGCGCTCTCCACGAAAGAATATTTTCTATTAGAAGTACAACTAGGATTTTTCCTGGATAATTCACCACTTTGGCTTTACAACATTCCATGGGGACACCTGGCATTTAAAAAGAGGCACAAAACTGCTGGGCTGCCCAGAGTTAGCATTTATTATTTAGGAGATATATATATATCTATATTCTGTGGGATGTCAGGCTCTAATTTACAGCTTTAGGAAGACAATAAACACCTAAATAGACATAAAGAGTATAGGAGTTAGATCTAGAGTGAAAATACGGGTTTAGGGGCCAACCCTGTAGTTGAAGCCACAGATATGGATGGAGATTCTCAAGATGGAGAGAGGGTTTATATTTTAAGAAAAAATAGATATGAACTATCAATTACTCTTATTGCCCTATATTTGTAACCTCTCTTCCCATCTCCTCCTTTCAAGAAAAATTAGCGGCTCAGCGCCTGTGGCTCAAGTGGCTAAGGCACCAGCCACATACACCTAAGGTGGCAGGTTTGAATCCAGCCTGGGCCCACCAAACAACAATGATGGCTGCAACCAAAAAATAGCCGGGCATTGTGGCAGG
>NW_003852419.1:20436261-20449330 GCF_000181295.1 Otolemur garnettii
GCCTGTAGTCCCAGCTACTTGGGAGGCTGAGGCAGGAGACTCGCTTGAGCCCAGGAGTTGGAGGTTGCTGTGAGCAGTGAAGCCATTGCACTCTACCCAGGGGAACAGCTTGAGGCTCTGTCTCAAAAAAAAAAAGAAAAAAAAATACAGGAGTGTGTGGTGTGGACTTGGGATCTTCATTCGATGAACATTCTGATTTACACTCATGTAAAGTATCTGATTTACAAAATTCATATTTGGACATGATTTAGTTATTTCAAGTAGTTTTATGATGTGACTATTGCACATTGTTCAGTATTTGACACACTCAAAAGTACTTTTCATAAATATTCAATAAAATATTTAACACTATTATAGAGAAATGACCAATTCCTAAAAACTACATTTGTGTTGGGTGTTGTTAACCTCTAATTATAATTTAAATCACTGATTATGCTAATAAGGAAGCATGCAATTTGACTTGGAAATTGCATTTAATTATTTTCAAATCTCAGCAAATCTGGAAAATCTCCAAAGGTTTTATTCATTTTATGTTTGATGAAGAAAGAAGAACGTTCTCAGCTGGGCACAGTGACTCACACCTATAATCTTAGTACTCTGCGAGGTCGAGGTGGGTGGATCTCTTGAGTTCAAGAGTTCAAGACCAGCCCGAGCAAGATCAAGACCTTGCTTGTCTTTAATAAAAGTAAAGATGGGTGGTGTGGTGGGTGCCTGTATTCCCAGCTCTTTGGGAGACTGAGGCAAGGAGATCACTTGAGCTCAAAAGTTTGAGGTTGCTGTGAGCTATGACACCATGACGGCACACTACCCAGGGCAACAGAGTGAGACTCTGTCTCAAAGAAAAAAAAAAAGAAGAAAGTTCTCTTCTCAGCTAATTGTAGAGTGCCTACTGTGTGCTGAGTGCTTTATATGTATTTTCTCATTTAGGTTTTACAACTAATATATAAGATAGTATTTCCCTATTTTATAAAGTAGAAAAGTGATGGACTTATAATTTTAACACAAATCTGTCTAATTCCAAAGTCTATCACTTTGTCACTACATGATTATCTCATTGTAGGATATTTTAAACAATATTTTAATTGATACATAGCAGATGTACATATTTGGGGGGGTACATGTGATATTTTAATATATTCATATAATGTATAATAATCTAATCAGTATAACTGGGATGTCCATCACCTTAAACATTTATCTTTTCTTTATGCTGGGAACATTTAAATTATTCTCTGCTATTTTTAAATATATAATAGATTATTGTCTTAACTCTAGTAACTCTACTGATTTATTTAGTACTAGCTCTTATTTATTCTATCCACAATTTTTTTTAAGTTCTGACTGCTCCCTCGGTGAGGTTTTAGACCTTCTTTTGCAGATGCCTGTCATCTCCAGCCAGAGTAAGAGCTGGAAGCCAGCCACCCTATTGTGAAGACACTCAGACAGCCTTTGGGGAAGCCTATGTGAAGAGGAAAGAACACTGACCTTTCACCAACAACCAACATACCCTTATCAGCCAGCCATGTTGAGTGAGCTACCTTGGACTTAGATCTATCATCTCCAGGCCATCTTTTGGATGACTACAATCTCACAAGAAATCCTGAGCAGAACAGCCCTTGAAAAGCACCTTCAAATATCTCACGCACAGAAACTATGATAATAAGCATTTAAGTTCAGATGTTCCTCTGTTAGATTAAAAATTTCAGTAATGCATTCTGAATGTGAGCAATCTTCCTAATCTAATACCAACTTAACTCATTTCCCTTTCCCAACAAAATGGAGTACACTGTGGCTATAAAGAAACACAGTTTTATTAAGGAGAGAGGGAAAAAGAGAGGGAGGAAGGGAGAGAAAGAGGGAGGATAAAAAACACAGAAAACAGCTTGGAGCCTGTGGCTCAGGTGGCTAGGGCGCCAGCCACATACACCTAAGGTGGCAGGTTTGAATCCAGCCCAGGCCCGCCAAAAAACAATGACTGCTGCAACCAAAAAAAATAGCTGGGCGTTGTGGCAGGCACCTGTGGTCTCAGCTACTTGGGAGACTGAGGCAGGACACTCTCTTGAGCCTAGGAGTTGGAGGCTGCTGTGAGCTGTGATGCCACAGCACTCTACCTAGGGGGATGGCTTGAGGCTCTGTCTCAACAACAACAACAAAAAAAACCACAGAAAACAAACAAAAAAAACACCCTCTGAGTCTTTCTTACTCTGTCACTACTTCATGTCCTCTTTTCTGTTCTTGACTCTGCTTCTTCTAAAATAGATCCTAATCTTTGTACCTCTTTCCATCTTCACTATCACCACTCTAGTTTAGACCACCATCTTGCCTGGAACACTTCAAAACCTTATAATTGATCTACCATTTTGACTTTTAAGGCCCTATAACCTATTGCTCATAGAGATATAAAACAAATTTTAAAATGTTATATAAAATTTAATATAAAATATATTTGAAACATTAGATCATTTTATTTGTCTAAAGCTCTTCAAAATCTTCTCATTGCCTATATTTTAAAGTCTTAATATTGGCTTATATACCCCTGTATGAGTTGGCCTCTGCCTACCTCTTCTATATAATCTCCCTTCATTCCCCCAAGATAGACAAGTTGGAATGAAGTTGCAAAAAAGCTTGGATAAAGTGCAACAAGCCTCAACTTTGTCCCACAGGTCAGTATCTTTCAAATGTTTTTTCAGGCAGAATATGTTTTCCTTAAATAAAATATTGCATAATATATAAATATATAAAACTTGTAAAAGCAGGAATAGTCTAGTTGAAGCAAGGTCCAGGGGTCCCATTCAAACCACTTACACCAACAGGCCCCAGAGGCCAGGTGATTAAATGTGATGGCTGCTTTTTACTTCTCAATTTCTAGTTGTCTAATGAATTGGATTGACCTTCCATGCCTCAACTTCCCTCTCACATCTGTCTTTTAGCTCTAAATCCTATAAATATTTCTCTAATTTGATCTTTCATAGTATTATTTCAGTCTGTAACTAGATTTCAGATTACATTGTTTGGATCTCTTTCTAGATATATATACACATACATACATCTAGCATTATTTTTAATTTCATATTTTTAAAAATTCTATTTCTAATTTCAAAGAATTCTCCAATTGCTTCTTTTGAATGGTGCTGTGTTCTTATTTTATTATTTTCTAGATTTTCTCAAAGATACTAATTAGAATATATTTTATGTGCTCTTCTGTTCAATGTTTTATCTGAATCAGTTGTCTGTTCATCTTGGCTCTTCTTTTTACTGCTATTGATTTTCTTAAGTGTCTCGGCTATCTATTCATATTTGTAAAAGAAGATTTAAGTTAATGAATACATGTAGTTGGCCCAGCTTTTCTCTATAAGGCATATAGTTCTCAATCTGGACAGAAAGGCTGATTTCTAATATATATGTTAGTGGCAATGGCCACAATAAGATATGCGGGCCCAGAGAGGCAAGCTGAGGGCACCATAGCTGGCAAAAGAAGAAAGGCTTTACTCTGGTGGTAAAGTACTCTAACATAGTCCCCCCTGAGCAAGACTGCTATTCCTTTTTGTTTTTCTCCCATCTACATATATAACACAGGGAAGTCAAGTCAGGTTCTGCTCTTTCCTCATGCCATGACAGCCACACTAGAAGACTTTCCCATATAGGTGGTTTACTTTATGTATGTATGGCTTTTAAATTTCAGAGAAGGAAAAATACTGCCAGTGTTGCTACACTATGTATAATGTGTGTCTACACATGCATATGTGCATAGTCTGAGAAAAGAAGAAATGAGAAAGAAGACATACCAGCCCTTCTATTTAAAGCATGGGCCATTAAATAATAACTCCCTAGCCAAGAATATGCACAGTCGTTTTCCCTTGTGTATCATTATAGGTGCTCATTGTCCACCCTTCTGCTTCTCAGAAATTTCTTATAATTTCTGATGGTAACATTTGTTGTTGTCCAAAAATGTTGTCTATCTTTTCATTATCCTTCCATTTTAAAAGATTTAGATAGGGTGGCACCTGTGGCTCAAAGGGGTAGGGTGCCAGCCCCATATGCCAGAGGTGGCAGGTTCAATCCCAGCCCCGGCCAAAAAAAAAAAAGATTTAGATAAAAGAGAGAAGGGATTTAGAAAAGGAAAAAATCCTAGAATATTGGTAAATTAAAAGGAAAGATACAGTGGAATAACAAAGGTAAAAGATATCAGAATAAAATTCAAACCTCTTGCCAAATTCATCAAACCTCTCCAAATTCATCCTTTACCGTTTCTTCATTGGCTCATTACCCTCCAGAAATATGGGTTTTTCTTTCTAGCCCTCCAAAAATATCAAGCTCATTCCTGCTTCAGAGCCTTTGTATTTGCTGTGCTTTTAGGTGGGAAATCTCTTCCCCATGGTCTTCACATGGCTGGCTGGTTCTCATGATTAGATCTCTGTGCAAATTTCATTTCTTCCTGAAAGTCTTCTCCAATGGCCCTTATATTTTATACAGTAGAACCTCCACAGTTGACCACTTCTCTACATTGGCTACCTCCTAATTTTCATAGACCAGATATGCACCACATGTACCTATTAGTATAGTAGTCAACTTATGATGATCACCTCTGTATGTGGACCAGTTTGTTAATAGTCCCTTGAGCGGTGGTCAACTTATAAAAGTTCTACTATACTTGCATTCCAGCTTTTGTCACATCAGTCTGTTTTGGTTTTAACTTTATTGTGCTTCTCCTATTCTTAGATTATCTTAAATATTCTTTGCTTACTTATCTGAGTAACTGGACTAGAACACCATATAAACCTGCTATAAACCTGCTCACTAATATTCCCAGTGTAACATAGTAACTACACAATAAATATTTAACACACGAAGATTTGGGGAGAAGAAGACATACCAAATGTAACAAGGTCTCAGAAAAACCAAGACAGTATAGCATCAACATAATTTGTTGTAACAGAACAAATGGCAGGGATAATTACCACCCATTATAAATGATTTCAGTTCTTAAGTTCAGAGTTCCTCTCCTGTAATAAAACCCACTGTTTATGCACGTCATCTGGACCTCTTCACGTCATCCTAAAGGAACTAAAAGTTCAGAAAATCAACATGAAAGTGCTGATATTTCAGCTATTCTTTTATTGTAATAAACTGTCCTTCATCTCTGACAAGTTTTCTACCAGTATCAGTAAAATTATTCCAGGCTAACTTGTTAGTCTGAAAATAGGGTAAAGTCTCAGATTCTTCATGTAAGATGAAGAGGGAAAACATGAGTTAGTACTTAAGTGACTTTTTTCCTAATGAAGAATGAAGAGAGATCGTCTGCTGAGTGAGGCAAAGAGAAAAGTGGGAGGCTTAACATGAGTAATTTTGGAAATAGTCATGGTAAGAAAAAGGCAGGAAAACAAACTGGAAATGAACACCCTATCTTCACCCTGTACTTTCTACCAACAGAAAAATTCTATTGATTTCTGCTTGATTGATGTTAATTTTCTGCCCTTTTCACCTCTATAGTTTCATTTGGGTCAAGCACTGTGCTTCTTTCCTGGGCAGTTTCAATTATCTGTCAAAGGAACCTATCTCTGCCCCATCCTATTTCTGACAGATTAAACTTACCTAAGAATAAGTATCATCATATCTTATCATTAAAATCCTGCTATGGTTTTCGTACTCCAAGAGAAGAAAGCTTTAGCATTGCAATCAAAGTTTTCATAATCATTTCTTTTCTTTCTTTCTTTTTTTTGAAACAGAGCCTCAAGCTGTCAGATGTCGGTAGGGTGCCGTGCCATCACAACTCACAGCAACCTCCAACTACTGGGCTCAAGTGAGACTCCTGCCTCTGCCTACCAAGTAGCTGGGACCACAGGCACCCGCCACAATGCCTGGCTGTTTTGTTTGGTTGCAGCCATCATTGTTGTTTGGCAGGCCCGGGCTGGATTCAAACCCGCCACCTTAGGTGTATGTGGCTGGTGCCTTAGCCACTTGAGCCTCAGGCGCCAAGCCCATAATCATTTCTATTACCTTTCTCATCCTAACTCCAACACAAACCCTACAGCTGTCACTAGGTGATGTACAACTTGTTACCTCTATAACCTTTTATTCTAATATACATACCTTTCACTATACTGTCCCTTTCATCTGGAATATATCTTCCATCACTCAGTACATTCTTTCAGGTGCTTTCTTTTCAGACGCCCCCCCTCCTCTGTGAAGAATTTCTATTCACTAGTCATAGAATTTTTTTTTTTGACAGAGTCTCATTATGTTGTCCTCAGTTGAGTGCTGTGACATCACAGCTCACAGCAACCTCAAACTTGGGCTCAAGTGATTCTCTTGCCTCAGCCTACCAAATAGCTGGGACTACAGGCACCCACCACAATGCCCAGCTATTTTTTGTTACAGTTGTCATCATTGTTTTAGCTGGCCTGAACTGGATTCAAACCCACCACCCTCAGTGTATGTGGCTGAAGCCATAACCACCATGTTACCAGCACCAAGCCAAGATTTTTTTTCACTAAAAAAACACATACATTTTATATGTATTTCCCATATAATGTATATTTTCTACTCTACTCCTGTTTCTACCCTAACTGCCTGATACCTTTCAATCACTCTCATCCTTTGGTTTTAGTGACAATGCACTCTTCCTCATTTTCCTCCTACCTCTCTCTAGCTGTTATTTCTTAATATTTTTCACTGGTACTTCTTCCTCTGTCCATCTCTTAAATGTTGGGTTCCTTGGGGTCCTGTCTAGGATCCTTCTAACGTCCCTTCACTTCTTCCCTCCTAAATATCTCACTCACTCCAATTACCACCTATATGCTGATGCCTCCTAGTCACTACTCCCTATCTCTTTCCTGAGGATCTGGATGGGCCAACTGCCTACTGTCCATCTTCACATAATATTCCACATTAACTTCAAGTTTGCCTCTGACTCCCAAATAGCTGGGACTGAAGGAGTGTGTCACCATATTTAGCTAAATTCACTAATTCTGAAACTTAATTCACATTTTTTGTTTCAGATTCCTTCTATGGTCCTAATCACATTGAATAGAAGCACTATCCACCTAGTTATCTAAGCAAAAAACTTGAGAATCACCTTCTTACGTCTTCCACAAACCTATACATTTAATAAATCACCAATGCTGTTGCTATTACTAGTTAAATATTCACAAATTCATCTAGTTTTTTCCATCCCTACTGCTACTAGCATAGTTTATGACTCCCAATACCTCTCACCTCAGAATGTCCTCACTTTGTATCCCTGCCTCTAATCTGACTCCTTCCAATCACTCTCCACATTACCGCCAGGGTAATTTTCTAAATAACAACAATAGTTATGTGACTTCTCTCTGAAAAGCCTTAATGACTACCCATTGTACCCATCATGAAATTCCAGTGATACACAAGACCATGCATGGAATGGTCCTTACTCACAACTCCAGCCTTGCCTCTGAATATTGAAGTCTTAGAGTCCTCTGGGTCATGCCATGCTCCCTAGTCTCTTTGTCTTTTCAATATTATTTCATCTGAAATACTTATGATTTTCAATATTATTTCATCTGAAATACTTAACTTATCCCTACTTCCTTTTATTTCCAACACTTCACCTGGCTACCCCTTATACATGTCAGACCTCAGGTTACCCAAACTTTCTCCAGGGAGTTTTCCCCAGCATGAGGCCCCACAACGATCTGGTTAGATACCCAAACCCAATTCCACTCCATAGGTACTTTCAAAGAATCTTGTGCTTTGCTCAATGATATTAATAGCACTCATCAACTTATATACTTAAGATTTTAATTACCTCCTTACTTATCTGTCTCCCCAGTGTCACCATGCCCAGTTGCAAGAAAGCTGTTACTTGGTCGCCATGGCAACATGTGCCATGATAGGTAACCTACTATTTTCTACTAAGGTACTTTTCTTTTCTTTCTGATACTGAGGCTCTTGAACACAGCAGATGTTCTATAAATACCTGTTGTGAGATGAATGAATGAATGAAATCTTACCTCTGCCAGACAAGAATGTAAGTCCCCAATGGCAAAATACGAATCTGATAAATTTGCAATAACCATATACTATAATGAAAGGTCTTGAGGGTTTTTTTTTTTTTAAATTTCAGATAGGCCAAATCAAGGCTTAAATTTCAAAGAATATGGGGGGAAGGAGCAAGATGGCGACTAAGTAACAGCTTTCTTGCAACTGGGCATGGTGACACTGGGGAAAGAAGACTTCAGGCATCTCTGGATGGTGGGATCTGCGCAGAAACATCCCTTTGGAGACACAGGGAGTCAGCGAAAAACTTCTGGACCCCATGAGGAGGACAAAAGCACTGCAGAACTGGCAAGTGGTTACGTATGTTTGCTCCATCCAATCCCACCAGCAGCTGTAAGTATAGCAGCAGTGAGATTGCAAACTGGAAAGGCCTTCCTTTTGAGCTGTTTTGTTTTTTTGGACTTGGGGACTCAGTTGAACTACCTTGGGAGAACATGAGTGAGAGCGCAGAGGACATTAAGCGTTGTCTAGAGCCCTGGACTGAGCCACTGAGCCGGATGGAGCTCATAGTGTTTGGCTCTGGGCCACATGGAGCCATTGTGGGAGAACTTCCCCTGCAAGCTCCACCCTCAGGATCGCAGAGTGAGGATGCAGGGAGACCTTGGGAGAGTAATCTAGTGACTGAGCAGCCTAAAGGGGGGGACTGAGACGCCTTCCAGCCTTGGCCTTGAAGGGTGTACAGTGAAACCAGTTTTGGCACACTGGGTAAGGGGGCAGCCACTTCAGGAGTGATCCCAGCTACAGGTGCTTTCCTGGAAAAGCTTCTGCTTAGCTAAGGTTGACAGTTCACAGTGCCTTTTGAGCAGGCTGAGGAGAGATTTAGACTCTCCACCATGCAGGGTTTGAGAAATCAGCAGAGGCCTCCAGTCTCCATCTCATATAGCTATATCAGCATTGTGATTAACATCTCATATCCCAGAAGATCACCTGTTGCCAAGACAATATTCAGCAAGATATACACTACTTTATTTTCGGTTTTGGTTTTTTCTTTAGCTTGTTTTTTTTTTTTCTTTTTTTTTAATTTCAACATTTTCCCTCTAGGTTTTTCTTTTTCTTTTATTTCTTCCTTTTTCTAGTTTAAATATAACTTTTCACAGTTGCCTTCTTTAAAAATTAGAACTTCATTTTTGCTAGTGTTTCCACCCCTATTATTTGCTTCTTTCCCCCAATTTTATCCCATAAATTTTTCTGTTTGCTTGTTTTGGCCTGATTTATACTATTTTTGTCTTTCCTCTCTACTTGGTGGAGGTAGGGTACTATGTCTGAACAGGATAGCAAAGAATTGCTGACCTCAACGGAAGCACCCAAAACAGCACACCCAGAGTTTCGGAGTTTTTAAGGTTGGGTCAAAGTACCCTACCATATACCTATATTACTCCTATCTCCCTCTTTCAGCGCCTCTCTTCTTTTAGTCGATATTTCCTTTTACTCATCCCTTTCCTTTCTCTTTTTTCTTTTCTTTTCTTTTCTTTTTTAATCTTTTTTCCCCTCTTACTCTTTAATCTTCTCATCCTTCTGGTCCTGCACCAAAAGGACTTATCAGGCCACAGGCACAGGCACCTAGGCCACAGGCACAGCAACTGAAAGAGCAAGAGGAAATGAAAGAAAAATCAGGGCAAGGAAACACATAAAAGAAAACACTCATGAGGAAGAATCAGCAGAAAAAAATCCTGCCAACATGAAAAACCAATCCAGAGCAACACCACCAAGGGACCATGAGGTAGCTACTACAGAGGATTCCAACTATAAAGAAATGTTAGAAATGAGAGAAAAGGAATGTAGAATACAGATGATGAAAACAATGAAGGAAATGATAGAAACAATGAATGAAACTGCTCATAAAGTGGAAAATAACTGAAAGGAAATTCAGAAACAGAATCAAATAAAAGATGAACAATATGAAAAATATAGAAAAGACATAGCAGAGCTCAAGGAATTAAAGCAGTCAATTAGGGAACTTAAAGATGCAATAGAAAGTATCAACAAAAGATTAGATCATGCAGAGGAAAGAATCTCAGAGGTAGAGGACAAAGCTCTTGAGACAACACAGATAGCTAAAGAGGAAGAAAAGAAGAGGCTTCTAAAGCAGAATGTTCACTGACAGAATTATGGGACTTTTATGAAATGTTCAAACATACGAGTTATAGGTATCCCAGAAGGGGAAGAAGAATGCCCCAGAGGAATGGAAGCCTACTAGAGACTATTATAAATGAAAATTTCCCAAATATCACCAAAGATTCTGACACACTCCTTTCAGAGAGATATCGGACCCTAGGTTACCTCAACTTAAATAGACACATTGTGATGAGCCTGTCCAAAGTCAAGACAAAAGAAAAGATTTTGCAAGCTGCCAGGAGTAAGCACCAATTGATCTACAGGGGCAAATCCATCAGGGTGACTGAAGACTTCTCTAATGAAACTTTTCAAGCCAAAAGACAATGGTCATCTACCTTTAATCTACTTAAACAAAACAATTCCTAGCCTAGAATTCTATATCCCGCTAAGCTAAGCTTTAAAATTGACAGAGAAATCAAATCTTTTACTGATAAGCAAACACTGAAGAAATTTGCCACAGCAAAATCAGCTCTACAGGAAATACTTTAACCTGTTCTACATACCTACCATCACAATGAACCACCAGCCAGCTAAGTAAGCACCCAGAAATTAAAGGATAGAACCTAGCTTCCACAATGATGCAAAAGACAAAGGAATGGACTTTCACAAAATAAGATGAATACAATGCTACCACACTTATCAACTATCTCAAGAAATGTTAGTGGCTTGAATTCCCCACTGAAGAGGCACAGACTGGCTCACTGGATTAAAAAAAAACACAAGCCATCCATCTCCTATCTGCAGGAAACACACCTAGCCTCAAAGGACAAATTAAAACTCAGAGTAAAGGGTTGGAAGATAATTTTTCAGGCAAACGGAATCCAGAAGAAAAGAGGGGTCCTTTTTTCAAATACATGTGGGTTTAAAGCAACTAAACTCAAAAAAGATAAAAACAGTCACTTTATAGTCGTCAAGGGAAAAATACAAGAAGACACTTCAATTCTAAATATTTATGCACCCAACTTAAATGCTCCCAGATTCTTGAAACAAATCTTACTCAGTCTGAGCAATATGATATTCTATAACACCATAACACTCCTCTTATAGAGCTGCACAGATCCTCTAAAGAGAAATTAAGCAAAGGTAGAAGGGACATAAATGAGACCCTAGAATTGTGCTTGATAGATGCATATTGAACACTCCATCCCAAATATAAAGAATATACACTCTTCTCATTTTCTGGAACATTCTCCAAAATTGATCATATCCTAGGACACAAAACAAACCTCAAAAGAATTGAAAGAATTAAAATTTTACCTTGTATCTTCTCAGACCACAAGGCACTAAACTCCAACAAAAACGTTCAACCCCACACAAAGGCATGGAAATTAAACAACCTTCTGTTGAATGACAGTTGGGTGCAGGAAGAAATAAAAGAGGAAATCATTAACTTCCTTGAGCACAACAACAATGAAGACACAAGCTACCAAAACCTCTGGGATACAGCAAAACCAGTTCTGAGAGGAAACTTTATCATTTTAGACACCTGCATTCATAAAACAGAAAGAGAGTGCATCAACAAACTCACAAGCCACCTTATGGAATTGGAAAAAGAACAATCTAAGCTTAAACCCAGCAGAAGAAAAGAAATATCCAAAATTAAATCAGAGATCAATGAAATTGAAAACAATCATTCAGAAAATTAAAGAAACAAGGAGTTGGTTTTTTGAAAAAATAAATAAAATAGATAAACCTATGGCCAGACTAACTAGAAATAGAAGAGTAAAATCTCTAGTAACCTCAATCAGAAATGATAAAGGGGAAATAACAACTGATGCCACAATGACACAAGAGATTATCTCTGAATACTACAAGAGACACTATACCCAGAAATTTGACAATGTGAAGGAAATGGAAAAATATTTAAAATCATACCCTCTCCCTAGACTTAGCCAGGAAGATAGAGACCTCCTCAACAAACCAATTTCAAGCACTGCGATCAAAGAAACAACAAAAACATCTCCCAACAAAAAAAAATGCCCTGGTCCAGATGGCTTCACAGCAGAATTCTATCAACCCTTCAAAGAAGAGCTTATTACCATACTGCAGAAATTATTCCCAAAAATTGAGGAGAAAAGAATTTTCCCCAACCATATTCTATGAAGCAAACATTACCCTGATGCCAAAACCAGGAAATGACCCAACCAAAAAGGAGAACTTCAGACCAATTTCACTCATGAATATAAATGCAAAAATTCTCAACAAAATTCTAGCCAATAGATTACAGCTTATCATCAAAGAAGTCATACTTCATGATCAAGTAGGTTTCATCCCAGGGATACAAGGCTGGCTTAACATACACAAGTCCATAAACGTTATTCACCATATTAACAGAAGCAAAAACAAAGACCATATGATCCTCTCAATAGATGCAGAAAAAGCATTCAATAAAATCCAGCTTCCTTTTCTAATTAGAACACTAAAGAATACAGGTATAGGTGGCACATTTCTTAAACTGATCGAAGCTATCTATGACAAACCCACAGCTAATATCTTACAGAGTAAAAGTGAAAGCTTTTCCACTTAGAACTGGAACCACACAAGGTTGTCCTCTATTGCCATTACTATTTGACATAGTGCTGGAACTTCTAGCCAATACAAGTAGGCAAGACAAGGAAATAAAGGGCATCCAAATGGGAGCAGAGGAGGTCAAACTCTCCCTCTTTGCTGATGATATGATCTTATACTTGAGAGAAGCCCAAAGGCTCAACCACAAGACTCCTGGAAGTCATCAAAAAATACAGTAATCTTTCACGATATAAAATCAATGTCCACAAGTAAATAGCCTTTGTATACACCAATGACAGCCAAGATGAGAGGCTAATTAAGGACACAACTCCCTTCACCACAGCTTCAAAGAAAATGAAATACCTAGGAATATGCCTAACAAAAGAGGTGAAGGACCTCTATAAAGAAAATT
>NW_003852419.1:20449750-20480693 GCF_000181295.1 Otolemur garnettii
AAAAAAAAAAAAAGACTTGGAAAAAATGATTCGGCATTTTGTATGGACCCAGGGAAAAAAATCCATATAGATAAGGCAGTTCTTAGTTATAAAAACAAAGCCGGGGGCATCAGCATACCAGACTTTAGGCTGTACTACAAGACCACAGTGTTCAAGACAGCATGGCCCTGGCACAAAAATAGAGACATAGACATTTGGAATCAAATAGAAAACCAGGAAATGAAACTAACATCTTACAACCACCTAATTTTTGATAAACCAAACAAGAACATACACTTGGGGAAGAATCCCTATTCAATAAATGGTGCTGGGAGAACTGAATATCCACATGTTGAAGACTAAAACTAGACCTGCACCTTTCTCCACTCACAAAATTGATTCAAAATGGATAAAGTACTTAAATTTAAGGCATAATACAATAAAAATCCTCAAAGAAAGCATAGGAAAAACACTGGAAGATATCTGCCTGGGAAATACTTTATGAAGAAGATTTCCATGGCAATTGTAACAACAAAAATAAACAAATGGGACTTAATGAAACTGAAGAGTTTCTGTACAGCTAAGGAGACAACAACCAAAGCAAATAGACAACCTACACAATGGGAAAGGATATTTGCATATTTTGAATCAGACAAAAACTTGATAACTAGGATCTATAAAGAACTCAAATTAATCCACATGAAAAAAACCAACAATCTCATATATCAATGGGCAAGAGACTTGAACAGAACCTTCTCTAAATAAGACAGATGAATGGCTAACAAACATATGAAAAAATGCTCATCATCCCTAATTATTGGAGAAATGCAAATCAAAACCACCCTGAGATATCATCTAACTCCACCAAGAATGGCCCATACATCACAAAATCTCAAAACTGCAGATGCTGGCATGGATGTGGAGAGAAGGGAACACGTCTACACTGCTGGTGGAACTGCAAACTACTTTTTTGTGTAGAAAATAAGTTTTTAGAAAAGTATAAATCCTATGCTATTTTACTGCTTTAGGAAAGTATAAAATCAATTTGTATGACTCTGTGTCTGATAGAAGATATCTAATTCACAGAAAAATAACAAAAAGATTCGGTCAGTTATGGTAGTATGGTAGTGTACTGAAGTACTTATATTGATCCTCATTTTTCTGTTATTACCAGTGAATGCTTTAAAATGGTAAGATAGCCTCATTTTGTGCTTCCAAAACATGGAAAAACATTTGAATAGGAATGTCATGGGAACATTATTCACAAAAATCACTGGAAGACGTAAATGACTTTTCTTTGCAATTTCTAAAAACTATCTTAAATTGGAAAAGAACTGAAAAGGAGGTAGAACCCTCTCAGAGTTAGTATTTACAGCTTTAAATTATTATTCATATAGAAATTTTCCTATCTTCTCTTCATTTCAACATACAAGTAAACCAACAATTATTCTTCATTTCCAAAACTGACTCCTCAATAATTTAATGACCTGAACTTACATAGGAATGCAAAGGTTCAAGTTTTACTGATCAACAATTATTTGAGAAAATGAAATATAATCTTAAAGGTAATTACTCAAATTCTAGGACATTTTAGAATGACTTGAAATAGTAGAGGGAAAGCATCTTTAACAGTAATCACAAAGCACTTCAGTATTTATACTTTAAAGAAAACCAGGTTGAACCAGTTTTTTTATTGTTTTTTGTTTTCTGTTGGGGAAGGGAGCGTGGTTAGTTGAATTCAAAATACGATAATAAAAGAATATACAAGTACCTTAAGACCTCTGTGGTCTAAATCACAAGATAGGGTCTCATTTAAATCCTAGACTAATTAATAGAATAGCAATATTTATTCATTCTATTTTAATATTTTTAGAATCCTTATTTCCAAAGAGTTTCTTCAAACCATAATTTTAATTTTATCTTGACACCTTTAAAAAAAATGCACACTTCATCATATGGTCCTTGCACAATTGCACCACCTAGTGTTTACTAAGGCAATAATTCTACAAGTTTAATAAAGTTTTCTCACTATTTAAAACAAAAACCACTACATTCCCACCAAGACACCACCACATTACATCAATCATCCAAACTTGAACTTGTTACTTTTGTTTGACTTCTAAAAGTTTGATTTTATTTAACTTATAAAAGATAAAAACAATAAACCATTAAGTTTGGATTTTTTAAATTTTAGATTTGTGATCTATTTAAAATATTCTAAATGTGCACTGAAATGTATACTTCAAATATGTTCAAAATGATCTTTTTTTTAAAAAATATTCACTTTTAAAAATTCAAAATGTGTGTCAAAATCAAAATTAAGAAAGGAAAAGAAGGGCGGGACCTGTGGCTCCGTGGGTAGGGCACCAGACCCATATACCGAGGATGGCAGGTTCAAACCTGGCCCCTGCCAATCTGCAACACAAAATAGCCGGGCGTTGTGGCAGGTGCCTGTAGTCCCAGCTACTCGGATGCTGAGGCAAAAGAATAGCCTAAGC
This sequence comes from Otolemur garnettii, assembly GCF_000181295.1. Taxonomy (NCBI): domain Eukaryota; kingdom Metazoa; phylum Chordata; class Mammalia; order Primates; family Galagidae; genus Otolemur; species Otolemur garnettii. The sequence goes on from NW_003852419.1 coordinate 20,452,228, forward strand.
CCAGGAGTTGGAGGTTGCTATGAGCTGTGTGATGCCACAGTACTCTACAAAGAAAAAGAAAATAGTGGGTGGCTTCTTCAAAGGTAGAAGCAATGGAATAGCTCCTTTTCTCCCCTCTACTCTTTTGGCTTCCTAAAGGCAAGACTAGGTTCTTGTTCCTGTTCTCCACCCAGAATCACATTATAAAATAATTTATCTGTCTACAAGAAAAGCCGCATAGTTTCTTCAATAAACAGTTATTAAATTTTTAAAAATTAACCCTACTTTTATAGTATTAAGCAATAACTTCTTTAAACATATATCAATGAATAACTATCATAATTATATTAAATATACAATATTAACCTGAATTTAATAATGCACATTATGATTACAAGTCAATATTGCTCTTCTACATGATAAGCAGGCATAAGTGATAAACTGTTCATATGAATTACTACAATCAACAGTGCCTTTATACAGTTAAAACTTCATAAAATAAGCTGGAGAGAGAAAAAGAGAAACTCAGGTAGAACAGAAAGGTATTCTAAGGCCTTTCTAAAGACTTCACGATCCATTATCTATACTTAGGAGAGCCAATCCTATTCCTTTTCTAGCAGCAGGCCATGGATTACAGAATTCCCTGGCTGGAAAGTATACCAGTTCTCCAACTTGCCAACCTCCAGTGTTGAAAGCCAGGAGAGAGCCAAATACAATTTGGCTTAGAATAGTAGTCCTAAGTGTTAAAAGTGTATGTGTGTGTGTGTGTGTGTGTGTGATAGAAAGAGAGAGAGAGAGTGTGTGTGCATGAGAGAGACAGAGTGTGTGTATGAGAGACAGACAGACAGACAGACAGAGGTGGAGGGAGATGAAAATGAAAAGCTTCAATTCAAATGAAAACCAGTCTAGGCTCCCCACATAAAACAGCAGAGGTATACAATCAAATCTTCTTTGGAAAGTGCCTATTTCCCTTTGTTCTCCAGCATCAACTCTCTACCACCATGCATTTTATCCACCCTGTGAAAGTCTACCCCTGACATTTTATTTTTCATCATCCCTCTGGATGAGGTATGATTTATATAATTTATTTGTTTAAAGCTAGACAGAAGAACAATCGAAGTGGTATCATTGGTGCTCCCATCAAGTATAGCTCAGATCTACCTAGAAAACACTGAAATGTTCCTGGACCACTGTGTAGAGGGTTAAGGTATACAATATAACACCTCCTTGACTAAAAATAAATAAATAAACAAACAAACAATGATCAACACAAGCTTGCAGGTTGCTCTTCCAGCCCCTTTCATCTCTTCTGACAGGTTCCTATCACTCATCACACAAACTAGGCTTTATAGTGATGTGACAGGCTGAGATGGTACTGTGAAACATGCCTTGGTTTGAAAACTTTTTCTTACATAAAACCAAAAACTTTCCCTTTACTAAACTGATGTAGGGTCTTGCTCCCATGATCTTAAAAGCTGACCGTGACAATAAAATCTCCTAAGAACTGAGAGTCATGTCTCTCAGGATTCTAAGCCTGACCTATGTACCCAGAGGACTATGAAATGCTAAAATGTGGGATGCTATGTGAGAGCAATACTTGAAAGAGCCTTCACTGTAATTACTCCTCTAATCAACAAAGGAGGTGAGGGTGACATTCATTCCTATTCTCCTGAAGAAAAAAAGGAAAATGGAAAACACTAAAGAGCTATTTTGTACATAAACTATGTGGAAAGAGATAACGCAGAGCCTTGAACATGCAACTCAGAGCAAAACAGTAAAGTACATTTTAAATTAAAAAGGAAAGAAGACAGAGACAATTCATCTCCACCATTGAGCTTGAATTCTCAACATAAAAGAAAGCGAAGTAAACCCACTCAATCTATCCAACCCCAGAGGTCTCCAAAGAATAGAACTGAAAAGGGGCCAGGGATTCTGTTCCTGAGAAACTAGAGACTGAAGCCAGACACTGCATAGAGTTGCAATTCAAATTCTCTTGAATTCAGTATTCAAAACATTTTAAATCTTGAATTTAGCCAAAAGTGGTCCCAAACTGGTAAGTAACCTCAAATGCATAGCAGAAGTAAACACGATCCCTCTTAGAAGAATAGATACACTTTCATTCCAGAACCTAAAGACTTTCCTATTTAATTTTTCAAAGAAAAATGACATGATGAAATGAGGTATCATGAAAAAGAACCAGTAAAAGTAATAGAAATCAGGGAGAGAAACCTCAAAAACAGTATGTTAGAATTATCAGATACACTGATCAAGCTAAAAAGCTTCTGCACAGCTAAAGGCACAACAACTAAAGCAAACAGACAACCTTCAGAATGGAAGAACATATCCACATATTACAAATCTGACAAAAGCCTAATAACCAGAATCTACAGAGAACTCACAAGAAAAGAGCTAACAACCCCATTTATTACTAAGCAAGAGACATGAATAGAACCTTATCCCAAAAGACAGACAAATGGCTAACAAACACATGAAAAAATGCTCATTGTCCACATCACAAAGTCTTAAAGCTAAAGAGATGGCATGGATGCAGAGAAAAGGAAACATTTATACACTGTTAGTGGGAGTGCAAACTAATACTGCCTTTTTGGGAAGAATAATGGAGAATTCTCAAAGAGCTAAAAATAGACCTTCCATTTGATCCTGCAATCCCATTACTAGACAGCTACCCAGAAGAAACAAATATCATTTTACCATAAGGATATTTGCACTCAAATGTTTACAGCAGCTCAATTCACAATCACCAAGATGTGGAAACAACCCAACCTCTCATAAATCCATGAATGGACAAATAAACTGTGGTAAATGAATACCACAGAATACTATTCAGCCATAAAGATGGACACTTCACATCTTTTGTATTTACGTGGAAGGATTTGGAGAACATCCTTGTTTAAAAGTATCACAAGAAGCTCTGCACCTGTAGATTAGCAGCTAGGGTGCCAACCACATACACTGAAGCTGGCAGGTTCAAACCCAGCCCAGGCCTGCCAAACAATGACAACTACACCAAAAAATAGCCGAGAGTTGTGGTGGGTGCCTGTAGTCCCAGCTACTTGGGAGGCTGAGGCAAGAGAATCACCTAAGCCCAAGAGTTTGAGGTTGCTGTGAGCTGTGACAGCACAGTACTCTACCAAGGGTGACATAGTGGGACTATGTCTCAAAAAAAAAAAAAAAAGTATCACAAGAATGGAAAAGCAAGCATCCAATGTACTCTATACTAATATGAAACTAGCAGATGAACAACTACACGCCCATATGAAGAGAAAAACACATTTAAAATCAAGAAAGTGGGGGCGGCACCTGTGGCTCAAAGGAGTAGAGCACTGGCCCCATATGCTGGAGGTGGTGGGTTCAAGCCCAGCCCCAGCCAAAAAAAAAAACAAAAAACTGTAAAATCAAGAAAGTGGAGGGGAGAGGTGTGGTAAACTCTCACCTATGGGGTAAAATGTAGGGGTTTATGGCACACCTTTTGGGTGAAAGGCCCAACTGCAACTTGGACTTTACCTAACAAATGCAAACAATGTAACCTAATTTTATATACCCTTATATTAATCTGAAATAGAAAAAAAAAAGAATTGCCCTTTCTTTTTTGTGTGTGAAAACTGTTAAGATTTTAATAAAACACAGTGAAAATATTCCCTTCAGGATGAAAATGATAGTATTTACACACTGAAAATATATCCTTGACAATAGCCATCGTTTGGCTTTAAAGTATGGTAGCATAATCCTCCCAAAGAATATTTCTGATGTAAAAAAGAATCAGTAGTATACAGGCAATATTCCACTCTCCCCTAGTAATGCCCTAAGTTTGTATACCTTTAATTTCTACTCAACCTTTTTTTTTAAGACAGACTCTGTTGCCTTGGGTAGAGTGCCATGTCAGCACAGTTCATAGCAACCTCAAACTCTTGGATTCAAGTGATTCTCTTGCCTCAGCCTCCCGAGTAGCTGGAACTATAGGCACCTGCCACAACACCCAGCTAATTTTTCTAATTTAAGTAGAGACAAGTCTTAGTCTTTCTCCAGCTGTCTTGAACACTGAAGCTCAAGCAATCCTCCCCCTTAGCCTCTCAGAGTGCTAGAATTATAGTAGTAAGCAACTGTGCTGGGCCTCTTCTCAAACTACTAAAAAAATAGAAAACAAATGGTGGTAGTGAACTAGATATAAAAAACTTCCAACAAAGACCTTAAGAAATAACTTTAAAAAGAAGATATTTACACTCTATTAACCTAGAACTTGGTAAATACAGGTTTCTGGGCTTATTTTTCCTTGACCTATCAAAATTCTCAGAAGCTTCAGAAGATGTCCTCCAGAGTATCAACATGTTTTATTAGATTTCACTACTCATCTTGTTTCATATTTTTTTTTAATTTGGAACTAAAAAAAGGATTATGTTTATTGAAGGCAAGGGGATGCAAACAATGTTTAAAAAAAGAGCTCATCTGGCATTTAATTAACTTTTTCTTCCCTGCTTGCCAAATGGGAGGTGGATTTTATTTGTATATATTCTAAGGATCCTGATCTGCTCATGAAATCCTTATTTAGGGAGAAGCTGTGGGGCAGATGTTTGAAGCAATCCTTTGAGAGAACACTTTTCAGGGCAGAGTAATTGCTCTGTTCTGCCTACTTCTTTCCCGTTTGCTTCATGTGTACTACAAAATAGTCATTGCATGCGATGGTGAGGCCTGCAATTAGGGGAGAAGCATCTCTGGAAGCCCGCTTTGCCATCTGGGCACTGGTCCAGGTCCTTCATTATTTTGTCTAAGCCCAGAGGGTCTTTCTGATTTTCCAAAAATCCCAGGAACTCCTTCTCCATGAGCACTATGAGGTCCTCCTTTGTTAAGTAGCCTTTATCTGCAAAAGGCTGCGAATCTGCAGTAAATCTGCGAAACGTGAACATCATGGTTTCCATGGAGTGCTCCATCTGAGATGGCATTTTGGTGAGGTTTACTGAAGTCTGGGCTGAGAGGCGCAGTAGACACTAGCTAGCTGGGGCGCGGGGTTTGTTTCATATTGTTGGCTACTTTATTAATATAAATTTAATCTTTATAAATAAAAATATGTTTTCATAACAGCAAATCTATGTCCATTACTATGAAGTTTGCTTTCAAGAAGATTTGATGTCCCATCATGATTAAAGTATCTGCTTCCAAAGTAACCTCATTTGCAAAATGTCAGTAAAGTTCATAGGTCTATTAATATTCAAGCCACTCTGTCATGTAAATACAGATAGATGGTGAAATCTCACCACCTTCATGGCACTCATCAAACACTGGTCAGAGATCACAGGGTGCCCGGATCAAACCCATGGGTAGGATGATTGGACTGACTGCCCTGTATAGCTTCATGTGTCCGTCTGTGCCAACTGTGCCTTCTTTTCTTCTTCTATACTGCCAACTGTACCTTCTTTTGCAACAATGATAGTCATCTTCACTTTCCCATCATAAATGAGTGTATTTAGGATGGTTTCAATATCCTCCATGGACAACTCTACCTCACTGATCCCTAGTTCACAGATATATTTCCACACTTTATGTGATGAAGCAAATGAACTATTTCTTTGTATTACTGGATTCTTTTTGCTTTCTTGTGCTGTTTCTGCCTTGGTTTGTAGGAATTTAAAACACTGGTGGTTAAGCACCTCCACAAACTCAGATTCAAAGTCTTGGTCACTGTACCAGGCCCCTCCAGTCACAGGGCGGTCTGGCTGCATGTTGTAGAGCATGTACACCTTCTTTTTGGAGGCTGCTACAGACTTAACAGCTTTAATGAGGTTTTTTACTTTCCAAGTTCTTCAGAATTTTGTTGACTTCTGTTAATGGCAAGTCACTTTTGTATCGGATATCTCTGCTCCATATTCCTTTATTTCCTGCATCTTCTATGATTTGATATACTAGTTTTTCTTGGTTATCTGATCCTTTCATTTTCCCAGCATTCTGAGAGTCTTCTATTCTATATAAAAGGCCTGTACCGCTCCTTAAGAGGTCCAATTGACCCATGGACAACAGTCTGTTAATGGCCACTGCCCGCTGCTGGGCTTCTATATAAGGCATGGAGTCTGTGACTCCATGAGGAAACTGGTGACATAATTCTATAATCCTGTTTTCTATTTCCAGAGGATCCACATCAGGTGGCTGCACCTTCACCTTCACCTCAGCCATAAGGGCGCAGTTCCCAATTCCTGGGGGAAGAGGCACACCAAGCCGTGGGTTACCAAATCTCAAGAATTGCCCTTTCACAATGCCTTTGCGCATTGTGGTGGCAGTAGATGGGACATGCAGAATGACGCTACAAGTTCACCGACCTGTACATGCAATGGAAATGCTCTGCCAGCATCGCATCATCAGTACCAAGAGTCACAAGTTCATCCAAATGAACCTGGGGATGTTGACAAGGTTACTGGCAGATTTAATGGCCAGTTTAAAATGCTACACTATCTATGGGGCCATTTGCAATATGGATGAATCAGATGATTCCATCCATTCTCCCACTGGCCAAGGCCAATATCATCCTTTCAAAGAACTTCTGACTAGAGAGAGTCAGAGATGTGGAATGTGTGTCATAAATAGTAAAACACCACGCCCACCAAAAAGAATTATCAGGTACAGATAACAAAATAACATTACTTAATAGTTAAAGACATTTAAAAAACAGAGTTGATAATACTGCAGAGAACAATAAACTATTTAAAAAGAGTTTTACAGATTTTAGAGAGAAGTAAATAAAACCAGAAATGAAAAACATAATTGAAATTAAAAATGAAATGGAAAGAATATCAGAGAACTAAAAAACATGAGTGAGCTGAAAATATAGTTTAATAAATAATCCTATTAAAATGTAGGCAAAAATTTTTTTCTTTCCTTTTTTTCTTTTTGAGACAGAGTCTTACTCTGCTGCCCTATGTAGAGTTCCTTAGCCTCATCCTAGCTCACACCAACCTCAAACTCTTTTTTTTTTTTTTGTCCAGGGCTAGGCTTGAACCCGCTACTTCTGGTACATGGGGCCAGTGCCCTACTCCTTTGAGCCACAGGCGCCGCCCCCAATCTCAAACTCTTAAGCTCAAGGGATTCTCTTGCATCTGCCTCCTCTGCTACAGGTGCCCCCACCACATACCTCCCCAACTAATTTTCCTTTCTTTTTTTTTTTTTTCAGTAGAGACAGGGTCTTGCTTTTGCTCAGGCTGGTCTCAAACTCCTCAGCTCAGGTGATCCACCTGCCTCAGCCTCCCAGAGTGTGGGATTACAGAGGCATGAGCCACCGTGCCTGGCCTAAGCAAAGAATTTGAACAGACATTTCTCAAAAGAAGACATACAAATGGCCAACCGGTATATGAAAAAATGCTCACTAGTCATCATGAGGGAAATGCAAATCACAACCACAATGGGACATCATCTATTCCAGTTAGAATGGCTATTACCAGAAAGACAAAAAATAACAGACACTGCTAAAGATGTGGAGAAAAGGGAACTCTTACTATAAACTGTTGTTAGGAACATAAATGAGTATAGCCACGATGAAAAAAAGAATGAAATCCCATCATTTGCAGCAACATGGATAGAGATGGAGGTTACTAAGTTAACAGAAACAACCCAAGCAAAGAAAGAAAAGTATTGCATGTTCTAATTTATACATGGAAGCTAAAAAAGTGGATTTCATGAAGAGAGAGAGTAAATTGGTGATTACCGGAAGCAGAAAGGGGGAAAAAGGGGAGGATAAAGAGAGAAGGATTAATGAGAACTAAACAGATAGAAGAAAGAAAACCTGGTGTTCAATTGATTAGTAGTGTGACTAAAGTTAGCATTAATCTACTGAACATTTCAGAGTAGTTAGAAAAGAATAATTAAAATGTCCCTACAACAAAGACAAATATTTAAGGTAATGGAAATCTCAATTACCTTGATCTGATTATATGAAAATATCAAATTGTCACATGTACTCTGAAAATATGTACATCTATTATGTATCAATAAAAAATAAAATTCTTAGTAAAAAAGCAACCCAATACAAAACAAAAAATAAATAAATATTAAAAGCAATTCCAAATTAAATTTAAAAAGCAAGCATGTGATACCAAAAAACACACATCTAAAATATACAAAGATCCAAAATAAAAAGACAAAAAAAAGATTTATCATGAAAATACTAACAAAAAGGTGGTCATTGCACTTGTATTAATATTAAGCAAAAATGTAAAATGACTGTAAGATAAAAGTATTGCTAGAGATAAAAAGGATTATGTCATAATGACAGAGGTTCAATTCACCATGAAAACAATTATAATAAATATGCATCCAATAACATGGCTTCAAAATATATAAAGCAAAAATTAACAGAACTAAATCTAACTGGCAATTAGAAAAAGAAATTGATTCTAAAAGAATTGATAAAGAAGATTTTATAACATCATTAATAAACTTGTCCCAATGAGCATGCAGAGAACACTATACTCAAAAGCTACAGAATTTATACTCCTGTCAAACTCAATTTGGAAATTTAAAAATCAAACAAGCCATGAAAATCTTAAAAGTCTTGACAAATGTTAAGTTACTTAGATCATACAGAACACATTTCCTAGCTAATTTAGCTAGAAATTGACAACAAGAATAGAATGAAAATTAACGTCCATATGTTAAAAATCAAGAAACACACTTCTGAATAATCATGGATAAAAGAATAACATGAATAGAAAATGTTTTAGGTACATGTTTTGAATTAATCAATAATGAAAACACTATTTGTGCTAAGCAACCATCTCAAGTTAAAAATAAAAAGAGCTGCAAAATAAACTCAAAGTAATCAGAAGGAAATAACAAAATTAGCAGAAAGTAATGAATTCAGAAACGTACCGGAGAGTCAAGTATTTTATACTTTGAAGAAAACTAAAAAAAAAAAAAGTACTATACATTAGCATAAAAGGTCTTTTAAAACTATTCTCATAAACAGGAATTAAGAAGCAGACATATGAACACACCTACAGTGAAAGCTACTTCCACCCAAAGTTCTTATCTTGTAGTTACAAGTAGTAAGGAAGGGAGATACCAAATATACTAATCATGCAGTAAAGATGTAGAAGTGCTCACTCTCCCTTACCTGTGCAATCTCCTACCGCTTCCCTCCATGCCAGAGCTTTCTGTAGTACCCTCGAAACCCTCATGTTGTCTTACACATCTTCAAATGCATCAAAAAATGCTTTCTTTCCTTGTATTGTGTAAAATTTGGTTCTGCCACAGTTATACCATTGGCTTCTCCTATGTCCTCACTAGGTTCTTTATCTCACACATGCCCAAAGGCATTAACTATATTTCATATCAAGAAGAAAATGAAACAACAAAAAAACCTTCCACTATTCTCAATTACCACCACTCCTCAATTTAAAAAACAACTCTTAAAAATTTTCTTCACATCCTTATTTCATATTCACAATCCTCCGACCCTTACCTTCCCTAGGAAACTGCTTCCTCTAAAGTCACCAAAGATCTCCTTGTTTCCGAGCTACTGGACTTTTCTCAGGCCTTATCTCACTAGGTTGAAGTTTCTCCTACTGACACTGTTATCCATCCTTTCTTTCTGGAAATACTCTCTTGCTGAAAATATTCTCCCCAAGCTAGTTTACTTATCATCCCTCTGATCACTCTGAAGCACTTTTTTTTCATCTCTAGCATGCCTCAGAATTCTATCCCAGGTCTTCTTTTCTTCTCACTTCATCCACTATTCCTGGATGGTCTTTTCTTCCATACCTTCAACTTCCATTTACAAAATTAAATCTCAAGCATACACCTACAGGAAAATATACTTTCTCTCCTTCACCTATCTCAACTCCTAGCATAAGAATTCCTGCATATAAGGTTACTACCAAGGAACAAAACTGAATTCCTCATCTTCACCAAGCAAGCCTATTTTCCTATGTTTCCAGTTTTATTTAGTATATAATACTATCATTTACTCAACTGCCTAAGTCAGAGACCTACATATAGGCCTTTGCTCCTCCTCCTCCCTTGCTGCTTGTATCCAATCACTATTCACTAAAGTCTACTTCAGGTGTCCTCAAACTATGGCCCGTGGGCCACATGCAGCCCGCAGAGGACATTTATCCGGCCTGCTGGGTGTTTTTGCCGCCGCTGCCTGTCCTGCTTAGCAGCTGACTTGTCCTGGGGCCTGCAGTCCAGCCCTTCAATGGTCTGAGATACAGTGAACTGGCCCCCCTGTTTAAAAAGTTTGAGGACCCCTGGTCTACTTTATAAATGTCTTTCAAATTGATCTAAACCTCTTCTCTAAAATATCAGAATTAATTCTAAGATTTCAAAAACCAAGACTCTAGAATTTATTATTTCTTATAATAATATAAACTTTTCCTAATTCCATAAGAATTAGCTTTCATTTATTTATACATTCATCTGTATACACTTCACTATGTTTAAGTATCTCCTATATTTACAAAAGGGAAACAAAATAACAAAAAACATGCCCACTACTCTCAATTACATCCTTCTACTCCCAACTTAATGAATTCATTTATTCACTAAATTCACTCACTCATGATTTCTTGAACACCTCATATATTCCAGTCACTGTGCTAGGAAAAGAGATAGAATCTCTACCCTAAAGACTTATTCAGATTGCTGCACATACACACACCTTTAATTTTTAACAATCCTAGCTATGAAAAATAAATCCAATAGATTTTACTCCTTCAAAAAGGTTAATGAGATGTCAGAGATCAACAGTTTCCCTTAATGCATTGCAGGTAAAAGTGCAAAATATGATTGTACAATAAAAACAGTCCTAGGTAAGAACACTTTTGGTAGAATTTACACTGCCCTATGACTTAAATCCAAGTCTCTGGGATCTAGAGGTTTGAACCCTGAACCATAATTTTCTGGACATGTGAAATCACACTTGAGAGTATTCCTCTGTCCGTATCAGCAGAACTGCCACCTATGAATTCTCAAAACCTAGTCTGCCAGATGTATATTTTCCTGAGAAGCCTTCACACTTCAGAAATACCTGGTTCTGAAGATGGTGAAGATTGTGAAGATTGTGATTTCATATTCCAACTGTCTTCCATTTCAGCCGAAGCAATCAAATGAGATATAAATGGCATTACCTAAGGGGCAACTGGGTAACCAAGCTTCCCATAATAAGTTCTAATAACTAAAGCGATTCTCTACTGAGGAGATAGAGAAGATAGGGAAGGATATAGAATCCCAAAGGGGCTTTGTCAAATTACACCCTAAAGTTTATGGTATGAAAAAGGCATTTACTCTCAGAACCAGCAATTCTTCTTTCTAGAAATGTCAAAAATACAAAGACATATGCCCAATGCAACAGCAAAGGAACAGAAATAACCCAAATGTCCATCAATAGGGAACTGGTTGAATAAACCATTATACGTCTACATAATGGGGTTCTATGCTGCTGTTAAAAAGGAATAGAAAATATTTTTATGCACTCCTATGACATGATCTCCAGAATAAAGTACAGAGTACATAATATCCTACTTTTTAATAAGAAAGACATACACACACACATACTTTTTTTTAAATGGAAGGATAAGTCAAAAAGTAATAAAAATGGTTACGGAGAGAGTGAGAGACAGATCAGCGTAGAGTGAAAAAGTATGTGGGCTAGGCTTCTCTCAGTATGTCTTGCTTTGTAGATTTTATTTGGAAAACACACAATAGTTTACAAAATTACAATGTAAGATTAAATAAAAATGAGGTGGGAAAAGCCATCCTAAAAACCAAAAGCAAAATGAAATCAAACTATACTACAAGTTACTGCAAGTAACTCTGAAACACAGCAATTTCTCGTTCATCTCCGCAGGAATCCTTGAAGAGGGGAATGCCTTAAGAGACAGGAGAAATTACTAGTTTAGGTGATCATATGCTAGTAAGGATATTGATACTATTATTCTAAAACTATACTTTTTTAGTATAATTTTAAATAATTATGTTGATGTTTAGAACCAAAGTTTTCAGCATGAGAAAAGAAATACAAAAAATAAAATTAAAGACATAAAAATCCTGTATTATTCAACTGAGTAATTTTAACTAGAAATATAAGTAAGAATTCATGATCCATTTTCTCTTTTAAAAAAAATACATATTTCCTAGTTTGGTCCACTAAAAAGTCCTAGAAACAATGACCAACCTACTAATGGTCAAATTGTGGCATTAACATATGTTTCCCAAAGAATCAGGGCTCCTTGGAGAAATGGGTGATTCCAAGTCTGAAACAGGAAATGTACAGGATGAGCCTCAAACACTCTTTCATGCTAGAAATACATACATGACAACTCTCAATGGCTACTGGGATTACATCAAAAGGAATCAGGAGCCAACATGAAAGGACTAACAATTTTGAAAAACATTTGGGTTTGTCATCATCTTCTAAAACCAAACATTCATATATCAGATGGCCCAATATTTCTAATTATAGGTATACATTCCCCCTAAAACCTGCACATACACAAAAGATGATATATTTAAGAATGAGTGTGTCTTCAGAATATCAAAAACCTGAAAAAAAATCTAAATGTTCATCAACAGGACAGTAAATGAATAAATCATGAACTATTCAAACAGAATACCATAAAGCAGACAAAAAGTCATAGTAACATGGAGTGATATGGATGAACCTTAACTATATAAAATTAAGAAAAGAAAATGTGAGCTGTTGCCAAAGTCATTGCTTTAAACTTCTAAACTACTATTAAAGTGTAAGTTTAATAAGAATAGTTTAATAGAAATGATTATTACATTTCAAAAAAAGTTAATAAAGAGAAAAAAAGAAGGTTCTCATAATGAAATTTTATGTATTTTTAAAAAGCCATCTAATCAAATATATAACTCCTAAAATAGCAAGGATGTGTTGGCCATGCAGATCTTGAGTAATGTTAATTAAAACCCAAAATATATTGACAGTGAAAGCAAAATGCCAGTATGTTTGTGTTTCCTAAAACCAAATACACAGACATGAATTATTTGTTCAAATAAAAACCACTCATTTGCAAATAGCACTATTTTTAATAGTATTCTAGATTTCTAGTTGCCCTTCATTAACCTATCTTCAACATAGTCTTTCCATCTTAAATCCAAGAGACACTTAAGCATGAATACTCTTCTTTGGTTTTGGGTTTTTTTTAAGGAATTAGGAGAGCCTCCATGCTACAAAATAGAATTAAAGTTCCCCTACTTCACATAAAACAATATTTTATATTCTATTATAAGACAAATGCTCCTGTATACCCCAAAGTTGTAAAAAGTTCTTTCAATAGTATCAACATTTATAATAATATGCATTTGAGCATTCTTAAACTGAGAAGAATGTTGATATAAGTTCCTTTATAAAAGATAAATGTTCTCTATTAGTTCTTTTATGTTGTTTTCCCCATTATTCCCACAGAAAGAAATACACCTATGTACTAAAGATCCAATGTACTAAAAGATTTTTATTTTCAATAGATTCCAGACCACAATAATAAAGTGCCAATTTTAAAAGATTTACATCTATGTTAGGCAACAATGTTTAACAGATACTTGTGAGGAACAAAGAAGGGTTCATGTGTAAGAAAATACAGTTAGAAGGAACAATATTTGATAGTATAGCAAAATGATTATAATCAACAATAATCTTAGGAATTGGAATGTTCCTAACAAAGAAATGCTAAATGGGTGGATGGTGATGGATATCCTAATTTGATTAATTCACATTGCATGCCTGCATCAAAACATCACATGTACCCTATAAAAATGTACAACTATTATGCCCTCATAATAATTGAAAATAAACATTTTTTAAAGATACATAAAAAGTCATTCAATTAAAAGAATTAGCTAGACAATGTCAGGAAGATAATGAGGTATAAACATGGTATCTCTTCTTTTAGAGTTTACAACTTAGTTGGGAAGACAAAGGATATAAGTAGTAAAACGAAAGTGCAGAACATTTAGGAAGAAATTTGTAACTAAATGCCAAATAAAAGGCACTAACACAAAAGCTATCAGATTACATAATACATGTTCAAAGAGTGATTAGAAACAGCTTTGCAGAAGAAACTAAGCCCACAATGTGTTTTCTCAAATAAGTAGCACACATTCAGAAAATAACAGAAGTGAGAGAATCACATATAACAGGAACCAAAATTTTTTTCAGCATAAAATAAATACAAGCATGTCTAAAGATGATTTCTATTAAGGAGTACAGTTAAGAAAAGTTAGAAAGATACGTTGTTAGTAAACTTAACCTGTCTGGGCCTATAGGCATTGAAAGAAAAGTATCCAAAACTTTCACTCACACTCAGAGAAAGTAATAGTATTTTGAAAGCATTTGGTTTTCCCCACACCACTATAACGGGGAGAGGGGAAGAATGGACATAAAAATAGGCTTGATTTAATTTTACCAGCTTTTGCCAAGTAATATAATCACAAATGAATAATGTGAATTCTTTGACTGTTAAATTTTGTTTACGAAATATGATTCTACTTTTTCTTTTGTTCTGTTTAAAGACTAATCACTTATTTCAAGGTTGTGAAAAGTATTCCGTGCCGCTCCCCCCTCACCCCCCACCATCTTAGTACATGTCAGAGCCAGTTATTTTTGCAGCTTTGAAGTTGCTTCAAGATCTGTCATTTGGTTAGGTCAGGGGACGGATGCCTGGGGTGTTTTGTCCTCCAGGATGCTATTTTTCCTTAATTCATCTCTGTTTAGAAATGATTTATTCATTTTGAAGTGTGGAGCATTTTTTTAAAGATTAAAAAAAATCCAAGTCCCATGTCAACCTTATCATATTCAAGGCATAATTTTCCATTCATCTATTTTGTGTAACTATTAAAACATCACTCTGATGCTTTAAAAAATTTTTTTCTTGGTAAGAAGGGCACTTGATATGAAATTTGAAGAAAAAAATTTTTTAACTTTACTGTGAAATAATTTCAAATAGACAAGTTGCAAAAAAATAAAAAATAAAAAGAACTGCTACACACCCATAACCCAGTTTTCCCAATTATTAACATTTTACCTCATTAAACTTAAAATTCTCTCATATACACAAACACACAAATTTTTCCTGAACCACTGAAATAAAGCTGCAGACACAATGTGTCATTACCCCTTGATACATTAGCATATAGCTCCTAAAACTAAGGATACACACCTACATAACCTCAATACAATCATCAAAATCAATAAATAATATCAACATGATCTTATCATTTAAACCAAAGACCAATTCAAACTTCATCTGTTGTTCCAATAATGTTCAAGATCCAACCCAGCATCATGCTTTGCCTTTCACTGTCATATGTCTCTTGGGTCCACTTCAATTTGGAACACTTCCTGTCTTTTCTTGACTTTGACATTTCTGAAGCATAAAGGCTGATTACTTTATAGGATTTTCCTCAAGATGGGTTCTTCTGATGTTTCCCTGGGGTTAGATATGGGTTATGTACTTTTGCCAAGAATACCACAGAACTGATGCTACACTCTAGGTTCAATATATTGGGAGGCACACAGCATCAATTTGTCTCATTATTTGGATTGGTAACTTCTATCACTTGGTTAAGACAGTATCTGCTATGATTTTTCTCAGTTACGAAAAATTCTGTTGGCAAATATTTTGAAAGTATGCAAATGTCCTGTTTCTCACTGAATTTTTGCCTACTAGTTAGAGAACTCATTGATGATTCTGCCCAAATCAGTTATTCCTATGAGGGTTGCCAAAGGTGATTCTCTAATTCCAACATTTTTTTCTACATTCATTGGTATTCTACTATAAGGTAGAGATTTCTGTTCAACCTCTTTTACTTACTAATTTATTGACATCAACGTGTACTCATGGATTTCAATTTATTCAATGAGTTAAATCTATCATTATTAACTTTGACATTCAAAATGTTCCAGATTTGGCAGGGGAGTTCCTTCAAGCTTGGCCCTATGTGTTTTTACACGCTTTTATCATTCTTTCAGCACTTCATTGCTTTCTGACACAGCAAGCCATTTCTCTAAAAATCTCCGATTCCTTTTAGAAGACAATGGTAGTTTAAAACAGAAATCTAGGCAGTAGTATATTCATTGCTACTAGAATGTCATCACTTCTAGGCCCCCTCAAGCTACGAAATATATGTAGGTCTACACAGAGATACACAATATACGTCCATACACCTGGCCCACTGCTGGTTTAACAACTGAAAGGACTGCATTTTTAATTCTTGTCTTAAGATTGCACCAAGAGCAAGATGATGATGCACATATAACAGTTTGACATAACCCCTCAAAAAAGTCTAATAGAAATAGAAAAGATGCAACGGAGAAAGGCAAGCAAAACAACCTCCTCTACAAAAGCACTAGTCTCAGAAAGTGTTACCCAGAAACAGTCACACTTCCAATCCATAACAGCAAGTACTCCATCTTATTGAAAGCTGGCATTATTTAATAAAGCAATCATTGTAGTACAGAAATGAAAAAATTCTGAAGCACTGCTAAGTAGACTCATCACTGACTATAGGTTCTTCAAAAAGAAAAGGCCAATAGACACAAAAGGTGTGCATAATTCCACTTATGTGAAATATGCAGATGGGTCAAATACATAAAAACAAAAAGTAGATTAGTTGCCAGGGGCTGGAGAGAGATGGAAATAAGGAATAAGTGCTAACGCATACGAGATTTCTTTTGGGACTGATGAAAATGTGTATAGTGGTTGCTATAGTTACTCCCAAAGTTTGCATTTTGGAAATATAATCCCCAATGGGATTAATCTAGAAATAGGTTTTTAGGAGATAATTAAGGTCAAATGAGGTCATAAGGGTATGGCCCTAATCTAATACAACTATGGCCTCATAAAAAAAAGAAAGAGCCCTTTGAAATGCTCCCTGTCTCTTGCCATGAGATGCCTTCAGCCACATAGCAAGAACCATACCACTATCACTCAACTTTGAGCTTTCCAGCCTCTAAGACTATAAGAAATAAATTTATTCTCTTTATAAACTACCCAGTCTTGGGTATTCTGTTATAGGAACAGAAAATGATGTGAGTGATGAGGTGGAAAACTTTTGAACATTCTAAAAACTACTAAATTATACACTGTTAAACTGAATTTTATGGTTTATAAACTATATCTCAATAAGAAAGGGAAAACCAATACTGCAAGACTCTGTAATAGCCCACCAAACATTAACTTTTGGAGATTCTCATGTTCCCAAACTTTCATGGCTTTTCTGTACACCAAATACAGCAATTCTGATAGACAACTTTGCCAATTAGGTGGAAAGGTGCTTCATTAAAAAAGATCATTTTGACAAAGATATCATTAAAATTTTCAGTTTTTTAACTTCAGTAGTTCTCAGAAGCCAAACTTACCATGGTTAACTTTTTGTAGCACTTAAACATGTAGGTATACTTTGGTATTTCACTGTTAGACTTCTGTAATCTGTGGTTTTGGAATATTCAATTCAGCAAATGTATGGTGCACAGTTTAGGGACTCAATTTCAGCCATAATTTGTCCATTTGCTGGCATCTCCTGTTGTGATGCCTGTTGTGAAGTTTTTATCCAGTTGTTAATAAAATGTCTGTGGGGAACCTTCTCTTTATAATAGAAAGTGAATTCTCTTTTTACTGTCATCATGAACTTGGGTTTGGCTAACCAGAGAGCATAGTTAACTTTTTCTTCAAAGCTTGCCATCTTCAATCAGAAGAAATGAAATGACAGAATTAAAGTAAAAATTTTGTTATTCAAAATTCACAAAAATAAATGAGTATAAAACAAATTTAAATAATTACACTTTCAAATGATGTTTTTCTAAATCTGTAACACTTATACTTGTGAAGTTATTAAAGCTTAAAACTGCACTAAGATTTTTGAGATATTCTGTACTTTTAACTTACATAAAAACCTCAAATTTAGCCATAGTTATGCAAAAGGAAATAGTAGCTGGGAAATTTAGAATACCATTACTTATGCAACTTGTACCCTCTAATGGTAGAGATGATTTCCTTTTCAAAAAAAAAAAATTGGGGAAAAAAAGGAATAAGTATAATAATTGCTTGAGTAGAAAACCAAGTAAAATGAGGAAGGGCCTCATTAATGGTGAGTTAACTGGTCATTTTAAAATCTAAAGTTTCAATGAAAGACATCCTGTGATGCTAAAAGAACTGAATTTAATAATCATCATTCTGAAAACTTCACTGAAAAAGCTTGGAAAGTGACCAAAGAGTAGAAAAATTCCATTGGAATATAAAATGTAGAAGCTGGCAAGCGTGACATTAGATTCAGTGATTCTGAAAATTATAAATCAATAAACCTAACTTTTACTGGTAGGAAAATAAATGGAAAAAATAAAATACTCTAAAAACTAGGCAACATAGGTTATTGAAAGCCTGACCAAAGAGGGAAAGAGAAAGTTTAGAAAGTCTTCCAGGTTTCCAATAACACATACCCATTGAGTGGATACAATCAACTTTACATTCTTTTATACACATATCACAAAAATTATACAGACTTTTATGTGTGTGTATTTAATGTGTGGCCCAAGACAACCCTTCTTTCAATGTGATGCAGAGAAGCCAAAAGGTTGGACATCCCTAAACTATACATTCATTTCTAAGTTTTATCTAACAGATACAAACTATCCAAAGGAAAATAATAAATGTTACTTTTAAGAACCGGTTCTAGGCCCAATATTAGCTAAATATTTTCTGCCATGACATAGATGACTACCAAGTATCTAATAAACTAAAAAGGAAATAACAGACCTAGTCAAGGTCCCTTTCAGAGCAGCTAAAACAATCAAGAGTAAGTGCATTTACACAAATATGGACCAAAAAGATACAACTACTTCCAGAATAACCAAAGCAAAATGGGATAGGATTTATTCTAACACATGAAGGTCATAAACAGGCTAAGCATAGAATAATTACCAAATCCCAGAATATTAGACTTAAAAACTACAAACTTCAAAGCTTTCAGGAGATTGTTTTAAGACAAAAATAAAAGATGAGTATTGTGTTGTATTTCAAAAAACTTAAAGATGACTTATTATGAAAATATGACTGGGTGGATGGGTGGAGGGAGGGTGATTGGTGGGGTCACCTCTATGGTTTATCTTACAAGGGTACAAGTGAATCTTTCTAAACAGTTTGATGAGAGTATTTCAAATTGTATATGAAAACATCACACTGTACCCCATGATTGCATTAATGTACACAGCTATGATTTAATAAAAAAAAAAAGAAAGAAAGAAAATATGACTGAAAATTCAGTTAGATTCAATAGGGTTTGAAGAAATGTATGGATGACCATTGATCAGAATCAACAATGAATAAACTGAAGATATAAACCTTGAAAATATATAATAAATATATATTTTGAGTAGTTTCAGAAAATTAAATATTTAAAACCTATAAAATATGAATTATAGTAAAACATCAAGGAGCCACTGAGGAAAATAAGGTGTCAGTAATTTAGCATTGGGCCTGGATTCAATTCACTTCTGAACCATTGTGCCTAACTAGGGCCTAACTGTAAATTCTCAATGATTTAATAAATTAATATATTGGGCCAGGCAAAGAGGTTCACACCTGTAATCCTAGCACTTTGGGAGGCCAAGGTGGGTGGACTGCCTGAGCTTACAGGTTCGAGACCAGCCTGAGTCAGAGCACCTCTCTAAAAATAGCTGGGCATTGGGGTGGGTGCCTGTAGTCCCAGCTACTTGGGAGACTGAGGCAAGAGAATCACTTGAGCCCAAGAGTTTAAGGTTGCTGTGAGCTATGATGCCATGGCACTCAACCAAGGACAGCACTCTATCAAGGGCAACAAAGTGAAACTGTCTCAAAAATAAATAAATAAATAAATAAAATAAAAATTAATATATTGGTAAAAGGCAAGCAAGAAATCAGTAGATATAACCTGCAATCCCACATTAGTTAAGCTCTATTTAAAACAAAAATACTCTAATTCTATTAAAGTTATGTAACTGAAAAGTTGTAAACATAGGCATGTTGAATAAAAAACTACAAACATAATTTAAAAGTTCGTAAAGGAGGCTGATGAGTCAAATAGCTGAGTTATCCTTGACATCTCCCTCTCTCTCACCATGTGCAGGTGTATGTACAGTCTCTCAATCCTATCTTTTCTCTTCTATATGCTAAATATTTCTAAATGTCTAGTTCTTTCCATCTCCACTGCTACCATCATCTGTCACCTCAATAACCTATTACAGTCTCCTAACTCATCTATATTCAGTACTTTCTCTATGCTATAGTCAGATCCTTTAAGATATTAAATGGATCCTTCCCATCTATAACCTCAGTTCCATTGGAAATTCCCATTTACTGCCCTTTACCTCATTTTCAAAGCCTTGCATATATCACTCTGGTCTGTTTTTTTCTCATAACACTTCTGACTGAATGTATGGGGGTTTTCCATACCAAGCTATCCTCCATCTCTCTGGAAACTGAGTGACCTACAATTTAATTCAAGCCTGACACAATCCAGAATTAGTATCAGACTCTACAGGTTTAAGAGCTTAGTCCCACCAAGACTGTCCTCACTTTAGATACTGGTCCAAGTCCCAGTTGTTGCTAGTATTTCTCACTGACTGGCTAATTCAAGAGTTCCCACAACCTCCTCCTCAGGTTCAACAATTTGTTAGAATGACTTACAAAACTCAGAAGGTATTCTACCTACTACTACTGGTTTATCATAAAGAGTAAAATGCAAAAACAACCAAATGCAAGAGATGAATAAAGGAAATGGGATTGGGGAAGGGCAGGGCAGAGCTTCCA
Organism: Otolemur garnettii; assembly: GCF_000181295.1. NCBI lineage: Eukaryota > Metazoa > Chordata > Mammalia > Primates > Galagidae > Otolemur > Otolemur garnettii. The sequence goes on from NW_003852419.1 coordinate 20,473,008, forward strand.
CGCCCTCTCCTGGTACACTACCACACTACCATCCCAGCACTTCAGTGTGTTCACCAACCTGAGCAGCTCTCTGAACTCTGTTTTTAGGGGCTCTTATGAAAATCTCCTTAGTAGGCATGACTGATTAAATCATTGGCCATAGGTGAGGGACTCACCCTTTCCCCATCCCTGGAAGTCAGAGACTAGAGCTGAAAAAATTCCAACCCTTTTATCCTCCCTTGGTCTTTCTGAAGACCAGACTCTAGAAACTATCTAGAAACTCTCAGCCATCAGTCATCTCACTAGCATACAAAAGACATTCACACCACACTAGTGATTCCCTGAAATCTAAGCATGTATTTCCAATCACCTCACACTCTTCAACTTTACTTCAAGCAGCTCCCATTTTGTTAACTAAGCTGTAGCCTCTCTGGACCGCTCTTGGACCCCCAATACACCAGGCTGTTTCCCACCTGAAGAGGTGAGCACATGCTGACTCCTCTGTAGAGAGCACTCTTCCCCCTCCTTACTTTTTGCTATACCTTAAATACCAGCTGCTAAAAGACACATTTCCCAATCCTTCCATCTAAAGTAGAAATCCCTATTTCTCCCCCTCATACTCTAATAACATAGTTAGCTAGAGCTATACTATGTCACCAACACAGAAGGAAAGATCTAGCGGGTTGGGGAAAGCACAAAGAAGCAATGGCGTAGCACTAATAATAATTTGAAATTCCATATTTGTGTATTTGCTTTATATCTTTATCCTCTAGTAGACTATTAAGCTTCTTAGGGGCAGAAACATGTCAGTTTACTTGAGCATTTTTGCCCAGTACCTTGCACAATACCAGGCATCTACCAGATGTTTATTTCATTGAATGAATAAAAATAAAATGTTTATATAATTCATTTTGATGCAATCTGAAAAAAATTCTGAAAAATATGGCTTGAAAGGGGTAGAGTTGAGGAGTATTAAATTTAACTATTTAAATGGGTATCCCATCAAAGATAATGACAGCTTTTTCCATTTCCATTACAGGTAAAATAAGAATAAAGATAGCTAATATTTACTGAAAGTTTGCCATACTTCAGGCACTTTACATGTATTAACTCACTGATTCTTAGGAGAACCACATGAGGTAGTTTGATGGTGAACCCCTAAGGCCAGAGAGGTTAAATAACTTGCCCTAAAGAGTCATGAAAGAGCTGGAAGTTTAGAACCCAAGCAAACTATTTCAACCATTTATCCCTCTGAAATAAAAGGAAACAAGTTTAATGTAATAAAACTCGTTTAGATTACAAAAAAGGAAGCAATCTCCAACTATGAAAACAGTAAATTCCTGAGGGAAATTCCTTCTCTGAAGAGCTTTAAAAAATTTATTGTAGCCTCTCATTTGTAATGAAAGACATTTATAAAAATGTACATGGTATCAATGTTTGAAATAGTTAAAATTGGAAACAATCTAAAGTTAATTAATATAGAGAATAGAGAACAAAAAGCTTAAAGTGGAAAGCCAACATGGATGAATCTCAAAAACTGTGTTGTGCAAAGAAACAAGCTGGAGAAAAATGTTTATAATTTCATTTACAAAAGATTTTTAAATGATCAAAACTAAACATGCTATTTAGAATATAAGTGAGAAATCTATGAAGAAAAGCAAGGGAAGGAATAAGTTGAAACTTGGGACAATGGGTAAGAGGAATGCAAATAGAAAGGAACCTCTAAATGTTTTTTTGTTTTTTTCTTTTTTTGAAATAGCGTCTCACTTTGTTTCCCTCAGTAGAGTGTCACAGCATCATAGCTCACAGCAACCTCAAATTCTTGGGCTCAAGCGATTCTTTTGCCTCAGCCTCCCAAGTAGCTGTAACTACAGATGCCTGCCACAATGTCCGGCTAATTTTTTTTGTTTAGCAGGCCCGGGCCAGGTTTGAACCCACCAACCCGGAGCATGTGGCCAGCGCCCTAACCATTGAGCTATGGGCACCCAGCCAGGACCTACAAGTGTTTTCAAATCAGTGGTAATGTGTTCCATGTCTTAAACTAGAGGGCAGATATACTCTCATAATTTTTTTTCCATCATACATGCGGGGTTTTTTTTCACATATATCAAACTAGAGCTATACTATGCTACCAAGGCAGAAGGAAAGCTCCAGCTGGATGGGAAAACACAAAGAAGCAGTATCGTAAGTCAAATAACTGATCAGAGGAAGGCCAGGCATGGTGTTTCACACCTACAGTCCTCTTTTGGGAGGCTGAGAAGGATGACTTGAGGCCAGGAGTTTGAGACCAGCATGAGCAAGAGAGAGACCCCATTTGTAGAAAACCCAGAAAAATTAGCCAGCCATCATGGCATGAGCCTGTAGTCCCAGTTACTCAGAAGACTGATGCAGGAAGATCACTTGAGTCCAAAAGTTTGGGGCTGCAGTGAGCTATAAGGACACTACTACACTCTAATTCAGATGACACAGACACCATCTAAAAAGAAAAAACAAAACAAAAAGATAGAAAGGTCCAAAAATTATAAGTGCTATCTTAATACTGAACACCTGGCTTTCTTCTTGCCACATCGTTCATGCTGGGTGCCTGCCTGTACCCAATTTCCTGATTACAAACATTTGTTAATTCACTTGAGCAAGGGATAATTAGAGCTACCACTGACATGCCGAAGCAAAAAGACAGTTTTAAAAAAAACTAACAGTATACTGATGACTACTGTCACCCAAAACTCCCCGCCTCCACAGAATCTGCCATATCCTGGTCAATGGGACAAACATGCATATTTTCCGTTTAGTTAGAAGACCTTCAGAGGAGACCTACCTGGCTATAGAAGTAGTAGTACCCCTACCCCTAATGGACAGTTTTAAAATATCTTTCATACTCTCTTACATGCCTTGCAACCCAAGTTATAACCACAAAAGACAGCTTAAGAAAAAGGGTTAGAGATCGGGTTGAATGACTGATTCCTTGACCCTCTGTTAGTAGGGTCATTTTCACCACTTATCTCTATACTAAAACTACAGAAATAACTAAATGCTGAGCACAAGCTCTGAGATCAGGCAGCCTGTGTAAAAATCCTGGCTTTCTCATTTATTTAACATCATCATGCCTTGCTTTCATCATGTGTGGAAATTATAATAGCAACAATACTCTAAGGTGATTGTAATGAAAAAATGTGTTAATGCATGTAAAGAACAAAATGCTTGATGCAGAGTAAGCACTGAGTATTAGCTACTGTAATTATTATTTACCAGAGAGTTTCTACATTATTTAGTGGTTTTACAGGCTGCCTGTATTGACCACTCTACCATTTAAAAATTACATTATATTTTAAAAATCTAATCATTTAAATAAATTTGTAACTAGTCTTAATTCAGCTACAGGCTATCATATTTAAAAACGTTTACTAGCCGGGCGTTGTGGCGGGCGCCTGTAGTCCCAGCTACTTGGGAGGCTGAGGCAGAAGAATTGCCTAAGCCCAGGAGTTGGAGGTTGCAGGAGCGACTCCGCTGCACTCTACCGAGGGTGAAAAAGTGAGACTTTGTCTCTACAAAAAAAAAAAAAAAAAAAAAAAAAACACCCAAAATGTTTACCTCATATTCTAACAATACTTCTTTGCATTTTTTTCGTGGTTTCTCTAGGGATAGTTAACAACATACATCCTTTTCACAGTCTACCAAGGGTTAATTCTGTACCACTTCATGTAAAATGTAGGAATCTTTCAATCAACCTTCCTGAACTTTATACTATAGTTAGTACACTATATTTGCATATGCTACAAACTTCATGATATAATGTTGTAATTTTTACCTTATAGTCACATGTATTTTTAAGAAACTGAGAGAAATAAATTTTACAAAGAGGTAGGCAACACAAAGAGAATAATTTTGTAAATATTTTGTGAAATTTCACAACGAATATGTTGTAAATAAAGGTACATTTCGCTACAATTTTCCATCTTCCCCACGTGTGGTGGGTTTTGGGGCACCCTGTATATTTACCATCTCTGGTGTTCTTCATTCCTTAGAAATGATACCCCATCTGGTATCATTTCTTTTCAGCCTGAAGAACTCCCTTTAGCATTTCTTCTCGTGCAGGTCTGCTGGCATCTCATTTTTGTTTAAGCAGTGTTATTCCCGCTGTCCAAGTATTGACTCCTCTTCAATTTCTGCCTGTTTGTGGTCACTCTCCAGTGCCTTCACAGAGTTGTAGGTTTCTTGTATTTTGTCCAGAATTTATAATGGTTTTATGCAGAAGGATTAGTTCAATATGAGCTATTCCCTCATTACTGGAAGTGGCTCGTATTTTAAGATGCCACAAAAGTTTTAAATATTCAAACACTATTCTCAGACATGTGACCTTAGGGTGAAAGATGGATTACACTGCTTAAGAAATGATGTATTCATAGTTATCACTATTATTCCATAAATTAATGTCTATTAGGTTATAATTCAGCAACCTAAATTATTTCAGCATTCTATTTTTCCCAAACATAATGTACACACTTTACTTTCTCTTATGTAAACTCAATAAAGATCATCTACTTAGAAACATAACCATATATTTGGTTATTTCTTCTACGAGACTTTTGTTTGGCTTTTGCTGTTTGTTTCTTTAATAAACAACAGAAACAAGTGTTTCGGATTGTGTGTGAAAACCCCACACTGTACCCCAGAAGTGCATTAATGTACATAGTTACCATTATATATATAAAAGTAACTTCTTAACAAAAATAAATAAATAAATAAACAACAGAAACCAACTCCAGTTAACTTTAGCAGAAAAGAAATTTATTGTAAGGAAATCAAGTCAATCACAGATCAATGGAAACCTAGAGTATCAGGTTCCAGAGGAAACCAAAGGAGGCAAGGCATGGCAAAAATCCTAAATCATATACCTAGGTCCCATATCCCTTGGAATCCACTGAATTCTCACTCTTGCTCCCTACCCCCATACTACTGCTTCAGTATCCATAGCTGCTGCTTCTAACTAATCTAATACCAATAATTCAATTCCCTTAAGAGTCAGTGCCCTGGCCAGAACTATCTGATTGGTTCACAATCTAATTGCCAAGGATAGACATGTAAAGCCTACCTCATCATATATAGTATTCACCCAGAAAGTAAGAAAGATATGTAGCTTTAAGTTATTTCTAATACGTTACCATTAACTGTGAATTATAAAGTATAAACTATTGGCAAGAGAGCAAACAGGGCAAAATCATACACTGTAAGGACTTTGTAAAAATAACTTGTCATGACTGAGTCTTTCTTGGCTCAATTTTCTAATTATTTTGAAGTTAAAAGTTATACCCAACTTTTTTTTTGAGACAGAGTTTTATGTTTTTGCGTTGCCCTTGGTAGTCTACCCTGGCTTCATAGCTCACAGCAACCTCAAATTCTTAGGCTCAAGCAATTCTCTTGCCTCAGCCTTCAATTAGCTCAGACTACAGTCTCCTCCAGCTAGTTATACCCAACTTAAAATCTGGTACACGAAGCTCTCTCACTTACAAAACAAATAAGAATAACTTCAGTTGGAAGAGGATTCTTGCTTTTCAAAAGTATTCATTGCTGAATTCCTTCAATTAACTGTTTCCCCATTATAATTAAAATAAAATTAGATTTATAAAAACTTCATTTTTTTCCCCTACTTCCTGAATCAGGACACAGTTTTAACCAATCAACTCCTGCATTTATACCAGTAACATCATTTTATTCATTCACAGATTCATGTATTTTAAAGTACTTGCCTTCACAGAATTTATATCACTAAATTGAAATACTTAGGTACACACAAAACAATTCTCTCCTGCAACCACTAAAATCAAGCTAGCATAAGTATCAGAGGCACCAGTATTAAACAATAAGGAAAAACTGTGAAAGAATGAAACTTAGTGGATGTTTTGGCTAGTTACTCAACATTATAGAAAAAGAAGCTACAGTAAACTAGCTGCGTACAGTGGCTTTGCAGAAAAAGAAGATACAGTAAACTGGCTGGGTACAGAGGTTTATGTCTATAATCCTAGCACTCTGGGAAGATCACTTGAGGCTAGAAGTTTGAAACCACCTTGAGCAAGAAAAAAACCCTGTCATTACAAAAAATAGAAAAATTAGCCATGTGCTGCCTATAGTACCAGCTGCTCTGGAGGATGAGGCAAGAGAATCACTTGACCCAGGAGTTGGAGGCTGCAGTGAGCTGATATTGCTGCAGTGAGCTATGATGATGCCACTGCACTCTAGTCCAGGTGACCTTCTCAAAAAAAGGGTGGGAGGGAGGAAAGGAGGGGGAAATGACACTAATACAATGATTCTTGCCCCTAGAAATGCAAAGTATGTTCTGCAGAAAGCAACTGAGTATTGTCCAGTGGCCATTCATCAGTTTCCCAGATGTAAAAGTCATTTCATCATTTCTTATTTGACTATAAACATAAAGTACATAGACAAATTATATATATTCTATACTATATAAGCTGTATACTATATATACATATGCATGTATGTATATGTACATACATAGATACATAGTATATAGCTTACTTTATTTTATTTTTATTTCTTTGGAGGCAGAGTCTTGCTCTGTCCCCCTGGCTAGAATATAGTAGTGTCATCATAGCTCACTACAACCTCAATCTCCTGGGCTCAAGTGATCCTCCTACCTTAGCCTCCCAAGTAGCCCAGCTTACAGATGCACTGCCACTGAGGCAGGCTAACTTTTCAATTTTCAGTAAAGTCAGGTTCTTGCTCTTGCTCAGGATGGTCTCAAATGCCTGACTCTAACCAATCCTCCTACCTTAGCATGGAGTGCTAGGATTATAAGCAGGGGCCATAACACCAGACTAACTATAGACATTTATTATACAGTATACAGACTTACACTACTAAACATATATATAATTATACAGCAGTCAGTATAAACATATGCATATGTGTGTATATATACAGTCCTTTTCTACCTGCAGGATAAACACCCATTAAATCTCTGCCTCTGGGGGTTTTAATCACTCATTAAATAAAGAATAGAATAGGACTTGTTATATTAGTAGTCTTCTACCTCCAATGGGTCAAACTATCCTTAAACAAATAGGACTTGTCTGGCTGTAGTGAGTCTGGACATTCATTAAGCAAAAAAGAGACCTTTCCTTGCTTTTCTGGTTCTGTTAGAACAGTCCTTCCAGGTTACAGATTTCTAGCAGATAACCCTCCCACCTTTTAAAAGGCCTCCAGCACATGACCTTTGATCTCTGTCATAGCAAACCCTGCCATCTTTTGAGCTACATACATGTGTACCACACCCTGAACTGTTTTAAAAGAGGCTCTTCACCCGAACTAGGTGCTGCCCCCATTTCCATTTCTTGTCTTCTCTGCTATTAACTCTATTCAGCCTGATTCTTTGCATCAACTTTTCATCTTTTGACATCTAACATGTATTACAGACATGTAGAAAATAAGAACTATCCTAATATTTAAATGGGAGATCGTTTCAATTACTTAGGATAAGAATCCAATAAATAACTTTGAATCACAGACTGACTCTAGCATTTTAACTCTTCACTTAGTTGTACATTACAATAAGGAACACAATTCACAAATTGTCATCAAGAGTTTTTCTTTCAGGCTCGGCGCCTATAGCTCAACCGGCTAGGGCGCCAGCCACGTACACCTAAGGTGGCGGGTTCGAATCCCCAGCCCTGACCCGCCAAACAACAGTGA
>NW_003852419.1:20481300-20488836 GCF_000181295.1 Otolemur garnettii
TTTTTTTTTTTTTGGAGACAGAGCCTCAAGCTGTCACCCTGAGTAGAGTGCCACGGCATCACAGCTCACAGCAACCTCCAACTCCTGGGCTCAAGCCATTCTCCTGCCTCTGCCCCCCAGTAGCTGAGATTACAGGCACCTGCCAAATGCCCGGCTATTTTTTTGTTGCAGCCGTACTTCTTGTTTGGCAGGCCTGGGCTGGATTCGAACCCACCAGCTAAGGTGTATGTTGCTGGTGCCTTAGCCGCTTGAGCCACAGGCGCCAAGCCACAACACAACATTTTGACACCAGATGTGTATAGGCTTCTGCCCACACAATAGGCAATTCTCAAACATATACTGAGTGCCCTATAATTTAATTCAATTCTGACACTAACTGGAGATAGCATCAGATCCCACCAGTTAGGGCAGCAGTTCTCAATCTGTGGGTCATGACCCCTTCGAAACAATAAAAATACATCCTGCATATCAGATATTTACATTACAATTCATAACGGTAGTAAAATTACAAAGGAATGAGCGTTATGAAGTAGCAACGAAAATAATTTTATGGTTGGGGGGGTCACCACAACATGAGGAACTGTACTAAACGGTCACAGCATTAGGAAGGTTGAGAACCACTGGGTTAGGGGCTCAGTCCCACAAGACTGCCCCTACCCAACTTTTGATGCCAATCACAAGGTTGTGACCCATGCTTCTGACAGAATGGCTATAAATTACAGTTTATATGACCCTTTCCTGGTTTCAATTAATTACCTACAGTGCCTCACAGAACTCAGGGAAACACTTAAGTGTGCCTATTTATTGTAAAGGAAATTACAAAAGATACAGATGACACTCCAAAGGACACTATTACAAAGGATACAGATGATACAGAAGAGATACAAGGCATGCAGGAAGAGGAATAGGGTTTCCATGCCCTCTATGGGCATGCTACCCTCCAGGAACCACCACATATTCAGCTTTCTGGAAGCTCTTTGAACCCAATACTTTTGGATTTTTATGGAGGTTTCATTATGTGGGTATGAATGATTCTATCAATGGCCATAAGTAATCAATTCAATCTTCAGCCTCTCTCCCCTCCCCAGAGGCTGGCCCCCAGCTACCAATAATTTTATTAACATAAAAAAAAATACTTATCACATGGGAGAGTCCAAGGATTTGGGAACCAGGGGCAAAGATCAAATATATGTCTTATCATAATATCACATACAGGTTAAATGTCTCCTAGTTAATAGCTTTCTGACAGTCAATTTATATTAATAAAACAGAGATTCATATAACTAGCCAAGTTCTTTTGGAGTCTTCATTATAAGGTAATTCCACAATTCAGTTCCAAACATTCTTAATGTAATTATGAGTAATAATAACTCATTATTATAAGAGGGACTCTACCTAACAAATGCAAATATTGTAAGCTAGTTGTTTGTACCTTCACATGAATTTGAAATAAAAAAAAATAGTAACTCATTATTGTAAGAATTAGTTATAATGCTAATAAAAATTGTTTTTTAAAAATCTGTTAACAATGAGTTCTAGGCAATATATCAATTCATTTTAGATGCACATTTTAAGTTTTTATATTTAATCCTACCTACAGAGTAATTTTCAAAGTGATATTTCATGAAGTCAAAACCCAGACTTCATGTCTCTAGAGTAATCTTGCCTCACAGTAGTTTTAACTTCAGTAAGTCTATATCACTTTTCCCAAAGTAGTTCTGGCTGGCCTGGGCTTGTTTTAAATAGTTGTTTCAGTCAGACAGCTTTTTAAATGTCAACACTCTTAATTCATACAAGGTACAAGGAAAGTATTGTGCTTAAAAATAAAGATGTGTTTCCTCTTGTGAAACAAAGTTTATTGTTTGGGAGAGTCTATTTAAAGGAAATAGAATAGTTTCATGTTCTCTAGAAAAGAGAAGAGAAGGCATCTCATCTCACTTTTCCCTTCCTTTATTCCATTTCAAACATGACTTGGAGATTGCTTTATGTATGACAGAAAAAATAACATATTAAAGAACACGAACATGTAAAATTTAATAGTCATGTAAGCATGTGAGATTCCCAAAAACTATTCTGCATTTTTAATACCTAAAAATAATCAAATAATTTTATGCCAAATATAAACTTTCCAAGCTCTTCAGTATATTGCCTCTAAAATTTTAAACAAATTACTTGATATGAAAAATAGCATTTTATCCAAATATCAAATATTATACTGAGTATTTGAACAGCAAACACAAACAGTCCTAATCCCAATCATAGCCTATGTTGTGAAATGTTAATGTATTTAAATTTTTTAATTATACATGGAATTAAATACTGCACTTTAAATAATTAGTTATTAGTATTTCATTCATACTAAATAACAAGAACACTTGAACAAGTGATACTCCATGCAGGAAATTTTCAAAGGTAAATTGTACATGTGGTAAGTCTAGCCTTGCTTTCTGGAAAATTTTAACTGCAAACAGTCAACAGTCTATACAGATATTCACAGAGGTATTAAATGGCTCTTTTAAGGAAAATACTGAATAATGATGCTGTAATAACAGAAAAGTTAAAAAAAAAATATTGGGCTGCACCTGTGGCTCAAAGGAGTAGGGCACCGGCCCCATATGCCAGAGGTGGTGGGTTCAAGCCCAGCCCCAGCCAAAAACTGCAAAAAATAAAATAAAATACTGAGTTATATTTGTACCTCTTAATAAAGGCAAATTAATAAGGCAGGCTTAATTAACAGACATGGTTTTGTAACAGAGGTAAAATTCTGGAAAAGGGCAAAATGTTTTATAATTTGTCCCTTTAAAACTCCCACCCTTTTTGTGGATTAAAACCTGCCTTTCTGTCTAAAGACAGTAATCAAAGAGGCAGAAAAATGTTATTTTCTGTTTGTTTTCTAGCATCTTAAAACACAGGATATGGCTCAACAGAATTGTCCAGACAAAGGTCATGAGCTCATCCTCTCTGGACACAAGGTCAACCAAAATCATAAACTATAGTTGAACAATAGCCCAAAGCTATGACATGTGACACTGATCATACAGACCAAAAACCAACAACTAAAAACCCTGTATTTCTGCGTAAAGGCAGAACGGAGATCCATTGAGATGCTAGTCTGCCACCCTCCTCATTTGCCAGAAAATTAACAAACTTCTCTTTCTTTTTCCTGAAACCATTTGTCTTGCTTTCCTTTCTCACTGATTCAGCCTCAGGGACAAGTACTGAATTTTCAGTAACACTTCACAATAATTTTAGTAAATAATACAAAGTACCAAATTACTGAAAATCCTTGTCCCAATTTTATACCAATTTTCAGCATTATCATAATTTAAAATAAATTTAAATAAATATCACAGTGTTCATATTCTGAAAATAACTCAGAAAATAAATCACTTAGCTTGTATTGCCTACAGAGTAGGTTCTGTTCTGGCAGAATGACGAAGAGGATGCAGACATATAAGAGGGCTGTCTGGAAAGTATCCAGCCATGTGTGTCTCAATTTTTCATACGACATGGCTGGATACTTTCCAGACAGTCCTCATATTGCCAACTATATCCATAGTAGTCACATAGGAAAACTGGCCTCTCCGCCAACCCTATTACAAGAGAAGACACAGGATAACCCCTGAAAAGAAATATATGTTCTAAACATCTTGATTCCTCTCCAATTATTCCCCACACATACACCTGCGTGGGCTGAGAATGGGCACCTAAGATAGTTTGGTGGTTGGTAAGCAAAATATGACAGACTTGGTAGAAGTTCTCCCAAATAACAGTAATGATGACCCCCCACACACACACAAACTCTATCTCTCGGTAAGAAACTATGGATACCCAGACAGTTAAGACCAAGAAGAAAAGCAGGAATATTTTAAAAGATGTTAGGTTATTGAAAGAACACTAGAATAAGATCAGTGTACTCCTACAGCTAGAAGGACAATTAGATAACCCAGAATGCATAACTTTCTGAGATTCTAGAATCGCCTATCAATTCTATTTTCCAAGAGGCTCTCTTTCTGCATGAGGCTCATGTAACTGCCCTATTTGTTTCTGTTCAGGAGAGGAGAGGATGAGATTAGAATCTCAGAGTTTGACTTTTTCTGGGTTCCCTGAGGTCTCACAAAGCGACCAAAATTTGTCTTATCATAATGTGTATCCTTACAATATAGTTTCCTGTAACAACGCATCTGTTTAGTCTGTTCCTAAAAGCCAAAAGAGAGCTAAATAAAAGATCACCTGTCTTGGGCGGTGCCTATGGCTCAAAGGAGTAGGGCACTGGCCCCATACGCTGAAGGTGGTGGGTTCAAACCCAGCCCTGGCCAAAAACTAAAAAAAAAAAAAAAAATCTGTCTTGATTTTTAAGTCATTTCCTCTTGTTAAGTCATGCCAAGTTAGAAAAATGTCATCAATCTTTACTTAAAATAAGAAGCTATAAGTCCATACTGATCAGATATATGGATTAGTTAGTCGATCAACAGATAAACAGTGCTATGGTTTGAATGTTTCCACCAAAGCTCCTACAGAAATTTATCTGCATTATAACAGTATTAAAAGGTGGAGCCTTTAAGAAGTAAGTAGGTCATGAGGGGTCTGCCCTCATGTATTGGTTAATGCTGTTATCATGGGAGTAGATTAGTTATCAAGAGAGTAGGCTCCTTATTAAGTTCAGCCCCTTTCCTTTCTTTTTCACTCACAATCATTTGCCATGTGATGTCTTCGGCCATGGGATGACCTTCGCCAGATACTAGTGTAATGCTCTTAGACTTCTACTCTCCTGTGCCATGAGTTAAATAAACTTTTATTCTTTATAAAGTATTCAGTCTACGGTATTCTGTTATAACACCAGAAAATGGATCAAGACAGATGACAGGAAAAATTCAAACTTACAGTAGAATGCCATCTAATAAGTGTTGAAGAAATGACAGACTTTGAAAATCATTTTATAATCATAGTAATCACTAATTCAGGAAAAATCATCAATGAATGCTAAAACTATGAGTAAAAGGTTTTATAAGAAATAGGATATTATTGTATATAACCAGCACATTGTACCCCATGACTGCATTAATGTACACAGTGATGATTTAATAATAAAAAAAAGAAAAGAAAAAAAAAGAAATAGGATATTAGGTCAGGCACAGTGGCTCACACCTATGATCTTAGCACTATGGGAGGTCAAGGTGAGAAAAATGCTTAAGACCAGGAGTTCAAGGTCAGCCTGAAGAAGAACAAGACCTCCATCTCTACAAAACATAGAAAAATTAGCCATCCACGGTGTCTCATGGCTTTAGGAGGCTGAGATAGGAAGATCACTTAAGCCCAACAGTTGAAGCATACAGTAAGCTATGATCACACCGCTACACTCTAGCCCAGGTGTCAGCATGAGACCCTGTCTCAAAAAAAATCAAAAAGAAATAGGATGATAATGTAGTCTCAAAGTATGTCTTCATTAATTACTTATTAATTACAAGGGAAAAATGGTAATTTTATAGTAAACTAGTGAATACATCAACCAAATGATTCAAATTAACATACAGATAATAAGACAAAGTGACATAACACCCTGGTAAGGCCACAAGGTCACCTAAGTAAATTGTTCTCCCAAAAATGCATAACCTGAATTTTATCATGAGAAACATTAAAAAATAAATAAATAAATTGAGGGAAATTCTACAAAAAAAGTAGCCTACACTCTTCAAAAATGTCATCATAAGCAGGGTTTAGTGGCTCATGCCTACAATCCTAACACTTTGTCAGGCTGAGGTGGGAGGATCACTTAAGGTTAGTTGTTCAAGACCAGCCTGAGAAACATAGCAAGACCCTCATCTCTACAAAAATAGAAAAAAATAGCCATGTGTGGTCGTGTGCACATGTAGTCCAGGCTACATGGGAGGCTGAGGCAGGAGCCTGCTTGAGCTGAGGAGTTTGAGTTTGCAGTGAGCTATACCCACACCACTGCCTTATGCCCAGACAACAAAGTGAGACCCTGTCTCCAAAGCAAAACAAAACAAAACAAAAATATCACAAAAAACAAAGCAGGCTAATGAACTGTTCCATATTACAAGAGATTAAACATACATGACATAAAAATTTAATGCATGAAGAAATATTGGACATTACAGAGATAGATGGCTGAATATGCACGCAAGAGTATATTAGATAATAGTATACATCAATGTCAAATTTCCTGAATTTTATAATTATATGCTGCTTATGTAAAATAATGCCCTTGTTCTTATAGGGGTATAAAAGAGCATGATATACACTTTACTCTCAAATAAAAACAAACTGTGGCAAGAGGAGGGTGGGTTATTGAAAACATATGATAAAGAAAATGTGATGGGGCAGCGCACATAGCTCAGTGGGTAGGGTGCCAGCCACATACACTGAGGCTGGCTGGTTCAAGCACAGCCTGAGCCTGCTAAACCACAATGACAACTGTAATCAATAAACAGCCAGGTGTTGTGGCGGGCGCCTATAGTCCCAGCTACTTGGGAGGCTGATGCAAGAGAATTGCTAAAACCCAAGAATTTGAGGTTGCTGTGAGCTGTGACACCACAGCATTCTACCAACGGTGACAAACTGAGACTCTGTCCCAAAAAAAGATAAAAGAAAAGAAAATGTGATAGGATATTAACAACTGGTAAATCTGGCTAAGCATGCATTAGAAGTTCTTTGTACTATACTTATAATTCTTTAGTACATTTCAAATTATTTCAAAATAGAAAGTTTTTTTGTTTTTTTGTTTTTTTTTTTTAAAATAGCTGAGCTTTCAATAAAAAGTGCTCCTGGAGGGAATTCTGGGAAGATGGCTGACTGGTAGCAACCCTCAGCAGAGGCTCCTGACCAGAGGGAGAAAAACTGGACAGAATCGGACTTTATGAAGCCAAAGGTGGGGAGCTGAGCCAAGAAAGAAGTTCAGCAAGTTGTAACTCAAAGGAAGAGCATTCAGTAAAATAAATTACAGGTACAAAGCCTATAGATTAGAGGACGGAGAACCCTTCCCCAAAGGGGAAACCCACCACAGGCTCTCTGCAAGTGAACAGGGAACAAAAGATCTCTCATTTTACCTCACTGGAGAGTGCCACTCAGCACCTTCTCTGGGGAGGTCCCACTTATGAACCTAGATACCACCCCACCAGGCATATTTAAACCTAATACCGTGGCTTCTTAGGATAGGGTAAAGGTTGCCTGATATCAAAACAGAGCTACTGTGCACTATCTCACCAAATAGGTCCTCAGAGTCTCCAGCCAAAAGTCTGAAAGGGGCCTTTATAAGGTTGTAGGAGATAAGCCACAATTACAAAGCCTAGTGCTTTGGTAAGGGGCTGATTATCTCTACTACCTAGGAACCCAAATTCAGTCTCACCCTACCAGTTCTAATAACCAAACAGTGGAAAATAAATATGGTGGCTCGGCGCCTATAGCTCAACTGGCTAAGGCACCAGCCACGTACACCTAGGGTGGCGGGTTCGAATCCCCAGCCCGGACCCGCCAGACAACAATGATGGCTGCAACCAAAAAATAGCCGGGCGCTGT
>NW_003852419.1:20489013-20494914 GCF_000181295.1 Otolemur garnettii
AAAAGAAAATAAATATGGTGCGGAAGCAACAGAAGAATTCTGGCAACATGAACCACCAGAGTAGATCAACGCCCCCCAAGGAATGACAAAGGAGATACAACTGAAGATGCCATGCAAAAATAAACAGTTGAAATGTCAGAAATTGAATTCAGAATATGGATGGCAAATAAGATAAATAGAATGGAAGAAAAGTTAGAAATTGAAATCCAAAGAGTAGTTCTAAAGTTGTCTCAAGAAATTAATGAATTCAAAGACAAAGTCACCAAAGATATGGACATAATAAGAAAAGAGATAGCAAAGCTCAAGGAAATGAAAAAGTTAGTTGAGGACCTCCTATATACAGTAGAATCCCTCGGTAATAGAGTTGACCAGGCAGAAGAAAGGATCGCTGAAATGGAGGACAAAGCTTTGGAACATTCCAAAATGCTCAAAGAAGCAGACAAATGGAGAGCAAAAACTGATCATTCCCTCAGAGAGTTGTGGGATCAATCCAAAAGATCAAACATTTGTCATATAGGCATTCCCGAAGGAGAAGAGGATGGTTCTAAAGTTACAGATGTTCTATTCCAAGAAATCTTGGAGGAGAATTTCCCAAGCACTGCAAGAGATACAGAACTTCAGACAGTAGACAGTTTCAGAACTCCAGCAAGACATAATCCAAATAAAGCATCTCCAAGACACATTGTGATTAACTCTGCCAAAGTTAAAGAAGAAGAAAATAAGCATAGAAGGGACATTTCTTAAACTGATAGAAGTCATCTACAGGAAACCCACCACAATCAATATCATACTGAATGGTATAAAATTGAAAACATTTCCACTCAGATCAGGAACGACACAAGGATGCCCACTGTCTCCACTGCTATTCAACATAGTAATGGAAGTCTTAGCCATCACAATCAGGCAAGAGAAGGTGATTAAGGGTATCCAAATAGGGTCAGAGGAGATCAAACTCTCACTCTTTACTGATGATATGAACCTATATCTGGAAAATCCCAGGGACTCAACTTCAAAACTCTTAAAAGTGATACAGGAATACAGCAGCATCTCATATACAAAATCAATACTTAGAAATCAGTAGCTTTTATATATGCCAACAATACTTAAGCTGAAAATACAGTCAAGGACTCTATTCCTTTTACAGTAGTGTCAAGGAAGATGAAATATCTGGGAATTTACCTAACAAAGGCCGTGAAAAGATCTCTATAAAGAGAACTATGAAACTCTGAGAAAAGAAATAGCTAAAGATGTTAACAAATGGAAAAACATACCACGCTCATGGCTGGGAAGAATCAACATTGTTAAAATGTCCATACTACCCAAAGCAATCTACAGATTTAATGCAATCTCTATTAAAGTACCATTGTCATACTTTAAAGAACTGGAAAAAATACTGCTTCATTTTATATGGAGTCAGAAAAAAAACCTCGAATAGCAAATACATTACTCAGAAATAAAAAAAAAAATCAAGAGGTATCACGTTACCAGACTTCAGGCTGTATTAATAAATCTATAGTGATCAAAACAACATGGTACTGGCACAAAAACAGAGTGGTAGATTTAGGGAACAGAATAGAGAACCAAGGGATGAACCCAGCCACTTATTGTCAATTTGATCTTCAACAAGCGTATCAAAAATATTCAGTGGGGGAAAGACTCCCTATTTAACAAATGGTGCTGGGTGAACTGCCTGGCGACCTATAGGAGACGGAAACTGGACCCCCACATTTCGCCATTAACAAAAATTGATTCTCACTGGATAAAATATTTAAACTTAAGAGATGAAACTATAAAGAGAGAGAGTGCAGGGAAAACACTTGAAGAAATTGGCCTGGGAGAATATTTTATGAGGAGGACCCCCCCCACCCGGGGAATCGAAGCAACACCAAAAATACATTACTGGGATCTGATCTATCTGTAAGTAAAGCAAACAGACAACCTCCAGAATGGGAGATTTTTGCAAGTTATGCTTCCGACAAAGGTCTGATAACCAGAATCCACAGAAACTCAAACTAATCAACAAGAACAGAACAAATAACCCCATTTCTTTATGGGCAAGAGACTTGAACAGAAACTTCTCTGATGAAGACAGGCACATGGCCTACAAACATGAAAAAATGCATCATCAGAGAAATGCAAATCAAAACCACTTTGAGATATCATCTAACTCCAATAAGATTAGCCCACATCACAAAATCCCAAAACTACAGATGTTGGTGTGGATGCAGAGATAAGGGAACACTTCTATACTGCTGGTGGGAATGCAGGTTAAGGTGACTTTTTTGGAAAAAATTTTGGAGAATATTCAAGGAACTAAAAATAGACCTACTGTTCGATCTTGCAATTCCTCTACTATACCCAGATGATCAAAAATCATTTTACAACAAAGACATTTGCACCAGAATGTTTATTGAAACCCAATTCATAACAGCCAAGACATGGAAACAGTCCCAAGTGCCCATCAATCCATGAATGGATTAACAAATTGTGGTATATGTACACCATGGAATACTATGTAGCCATAAAACAAAGATGGCAACTTCACATCTTTTATGTTTACCTGGATAGAGCTGGAACATATTCTTCTTAGGAAAGTATCTCAAGAATGGAAAAAAAAAGTATTCAATGTACTCAATACTACTATGAAATCAATATATAATCACCTACACATTCATATGAATGGTAAAACATAACTATAATCCAGAAAGTAGAAGGGAAGAGGGGAGAGAGGAAGGGGAGGAAAGAGGAGGGAGGGCATTTGGGGGGACGTCACCTAATGTGCCTGATGCAATGGTTCATTTCAAAACTATTGAGAAATGAGTATAATTGCAATGGATGTGTTACTTAGTTCAGTGAAAGCATTTCACATTGTATATCAAAGCAGTACACTGAACCCCATAAATGCATCAATGTGCAGTTATGATTTAATAATTAAAAAAAGAAAAAGCACTCCTGTTTACCAAAAAGTAGAAATCAAAGCTCAAAGTGGTAAGCATATGAAGCTGTGTTCAAAGAGGAAAGATAAAGTACAGGGAAGGAGAGTTCAGGAGTAGCCCAATATACAACAGGAGTTGAAGAACAGAAATAAAAAATTAGGAGGAGCAAAATGGTTATCATTCTCTGGAAAGAAGAGAAATACAGAAAGAGAACTCCAGAGAACTTTAGAGAGTTCCCCTTGAAAAATTAGCTGACAATTGACATGTATACATATGATAAAACATATGTAGAAGAAAGAACAATGAGAAATGATTACAGATAACAGCACTTGGCACTCATATGAGGCTGGGAATAGTACCTGTTTCAAATAGCCCAACAGAAAAAGTTTGTGATTCACAGTCATTGGGTAGAGTATACAGAAAAGTCTTGGATCAGGAGGGGGAAATTATCAGGCTTAGAGTGAGTACTACTGAGATCGTAACTAATAAAAGAAATTTCTAAAGGGATAAAACTATTTTCAGATAATTTAACTGCATATCAGCATACAACCCAAAATTATTCATAAAAGGAAAAAATGTACCCAAAAATGTAACAATCACAATGTCTGGCATTGAATTTAAAAAAAAAAAAAACAGGCATCCAAAAAAAATATGACCAATAAGTAGGAAAAACTTCACTAAAATCAGCCCAACATTGACAGAGATGTTATGATTAGGAGACCAGAATTTTAAAAAAATTATTATAACTACAGTCAACATATTAAATAAACATAATAAACATAAAAGAAATAAAAAAAGACCTAAATGAAACTTCTGTGGATAAAAATAATACTTAAGATGAAAAGTACACCAGATAGAATTAACAGTATATTAGACATTACAAAATAAAAGATTAGTGGTGGCATTGAAGACATAGCAACTTTACAAAATGAAACCTAGAAAGAAACAAAAAACAAACAAACAAAAAACCCAGAGCATCAATGAGCTATGGTACAATTTCAACCACCACCTATAGTTGAAATCCCCAAAACAGTGGTACACAGGAAAAAGTATGTTGAAAACTAAGGCTGATCTAAGCACCTCAATGAATCCCTGGCATAAGAAACATGAAAAAGATCTATACCAGTGAAAGGCAGCCCCTTTGCAGCTTTTCCCAACAAAAATAGGAAGAAGTACGCGCAGGCAGTGCCATTCAGACCACCCCTTGCACCCAGAGACAGCACTGGGAGGTCACAAGGAAACTATGCAGAATACCAGGAAAAGGAAAGAGAAACAGGAAGGGTATAAGACAAAAGAAAAGGAAGTGAGAGGCACAGAGGCAGAGACTGCCCTCAGTGATCCCGGTAGGATCTGGGCTCCTGGGAGGCCAGTGCTATTCCTCATGGCCCCCTGCCAGGGTGGTTCCTGGACAGACCTAAATCTTATACAAATCAACTCTCCAGATAGCCATCACAGAGAGGAATGAGCAAGGGCAGCCCCCTCACCCCAGCTGTTGGGTGCACTATGCAATCTTGTTAGGGATGGTCGACCACTGGTTTTTCCAAGCCAGAGCCTGTGTTTTGTTGTCAAGCAGTTCCCTCCCTGAGGGCAGGCAGATCCAGGGACAAAAGGGGTGAAGAGGGGGTTCTGCAGGAGACCTGGCACCAGGAAGATGTATGGCAGCCCAGTGTTCCACCACTGCAGAGCATAAGAGGAGTGACGGCATCACAGTAGCTCTATGACTGTTGTCACATAGGCTCATCCCATTTAGCAGGCTTCCCAGAGCCCCTGAAGCCTTCTGGTCTCATCTGCTATGCAGCCAGTTTGGACTCCACCCTCTAAGCTTGGGCAACTGCTGCCAAATGATCCCAAGGTATTGTAAAACAGTTCACAGTCACCCCCCCCCCCAATGGACCTTCTTTCAAACTCCAGGTCCCATTCAGATCACAAAGCCTCGGAGCCACCCTAGTAGACTATGAGGCCTTCTATCTGGAACTAGAATTCAGTATGCTACCCCCAAACTCAGGCCTGCAGCATCATCCCTGGGATCTTCAGTGCTATCCACCCCAGAGCCTTCCCTTTCAGAGCAAAGCAGGAAATTGGCCCCAAGAGTCAAGCTGAGAAGCTGCTGAAAATTTTAGAGAACAAAGCTCAGTGGATTGCCATATCTAACAGCTGCTGTTACTTCTAATCCTAGAGTACCACGTACTGATTTTTCCAAGGCAACAAAGAGGATTTCAATAATTATAGTCAATTTTTTTCCTTTTATATTTGTATTTCTCTTCCATAGCAACAAAGAAGATTTTAATAATTATAGTCCAATTTTCTCCCCTTTCTATTTCTTTTTCCAAGGCAACAAAAAAAATTTTAATAAATACAGTCAATTTTTTCCCTTCTTCCCTCCTTTTCCCTCTTCTTCTCCCCCCTTCCTCCCTCCTTTCTTCCTTTCTTATTTTCTATTTCTCTTCCAAAGCAACAAAGAGGACTGTAATAATTACAATCAAATTTTTTTTCTTTCTTTCTTCTTCTTTTTCTTCTTGTTCCCTACTGTATCTGAGGGCCAACTCAACCAAACAGTCTAGAGTTAAGGCAGGAAAATGTAAAGAAGAGGAAGAGAAAGGGCAAACTATATTATTCTCATTATCTCATGGATAATTTTCCAATATCCATCACATCCTAGGTCACAAAGCAAAACCCAACAAATTTTAAAAAACAGAACCAGGGCCGGGCACGGTGGCTCATGTCTATAATCTCAGCACTCGGGGAGGCCAGGGCAGGTGGATTGCCTGAGCTCACAGGTTCAAGACCAGCCTGAGCCAGAGCAAGACCTATAAAACAGCTGGGCACTGTGGCAGGGGCCAGTAGTCCCAGCTACTTGGGAAGCTGAGAATCACTTAAGCCCAAGAGTGACACCACAGAACTCTACTGAGGGCGACATAATAAGACTGTCTTAAAAAAAAAATAAAAAGAAAGAAAGAAAGAATTT